>NC_025692.1:1925705-1928504 GCF_000633955.1 Camelina sativa | reverse complement strand
CCCATCGTCACATGTTCACGGGAGACCTAACCAACATTTTTGTTTTTTCACCCCATCATCAGTTTCTTTCTCTCATCTCAATTTAATTTAATTTCAAATTTTGAAAAAGTTATTTTATTTAAAAGTAATCTTTGTGTATTTAAGAATTTTAATTGTAGATATTTTATTTATAGTCTGATTTAAATCGGGTAGGAGGAATGTTTTTTTTGAGGTCACATGTGATAATGCCGACAGGAAGAAACAGACAAATTGAAAGTGGAGCGACGCAAATCAAATAAGACTAAACAATGTTGTCGACCGATCTATCTTTTCCGGCTTTGGTATGGTTTTATCTCATTTTTACCAAATCCAATTCCTTCACGTGTGTATATTATACTATAATGTTATTTCGATAATTTTTTTTAACTTGTCTTGTTAGGGAAAAAAAAGACATCATCAAAATTAAAGCACCAGATTCTTTAGTACTACTTTATACTCGGGGGAAAAACAACTTTATTGTTGAGAATCATAAACAATAGTAGTATTAAAAAGTGTAAATCATTTAAGCAAAAGGTAGATAAAGAATAACTTCGTCGGTTGTATTGATTCCAAAGATTTGGAATCAAAATTGTAACACATTTGTTTTGGTGAATGGATAACCCAACCATGATATTCTTTATGATTAAGTATAAATGTCGAAGTTGACGTCTAAATGCCATTGAAATGGCCGTACAGACAAGACTGTTTTGAAAAAAAGTATTACTGGTTTTTTAATAAATGCAGAATATGACGTCCAATGTGTGATGTCCTGAGTGCTTTGAGACTCATACGAATATGCTGCTTTTCTTAATACTACCAATTCCATATCTAATTTTTATTATATTTTTGTTTTGTTAATCGCTAATTTTTATAGTTTTAGTGGTGGTCATAATTGACTCCCTTTGTGTTTGTGTACTTTGTGCTGCCGCAGAAAGAGGCCAAAGTACTATGTGACTGTGCGTGTGGACAGTTCCACGTCAGCGGTATTAGGAGGAACCCACCATAAAAAATCACGAGGACTGAGAGAGGAACGCGTGTTGCCCACACACTTCACCACAGACAAGCTTCACTACAGCGCGCTGCTCCCACCCTCCTGCACGTGGGGTCATCACAGACAGTGACACTTGCTTGGTACATGTGACATCATCACCCATTCGCAAGACACAACTAACTATGATCCCAATTATATTGGGCCTTTTCTTATGGGTCCGTAAACAATAGCATTTTGGGTTTGAATATAAAACATCATCGTAGACTTCAGGAAATAGTACATATGATTTTCATTTTTTGTTCTCTTCAAAATTAATAGTTGTATTCCAAATTTTGTCAAAAGGAAAAAAAAAAATAAAAGAGGAAAAAAGAAAAAAGAAACCAACTCCACCCAAATTTTAATTGCGGATAACTGATATGACATACAGAGGCTCTATGATGATAAGTAGTAACCCAAGAAAGAATTATCCTCTGCTTACATCCATTGGACCAAAAAGAAGATAGATAAAAATAGAAAAAATCTAAGGTGTGTGAAGCTCTTCAGCTCATCCATGGCGACGATACCCACCACTGCCACCGCTACTATGTGTCCCTCTCCTCCTCTCCCTACTATTTCTCCCTTACTCAGAACTACTCACCAATGCCAACCATCACCTTCTTTATCATCATCTCCTTTTTCCATAAAGCTTACTACTCCTCTGTTTTGCGGTGAGGCCACGCTAGATAGAGCGACGGCTGATAGCTCCGTGATGGTCAAACCTGAGAAATGGAGTATCCAATCAGAGAAAAGGAGGAAGAGAAGGAGGAGAAGAAGAGGAGGTTTCGAGCGTTTGGAGATGGAAGAAGAGGAAAATGCTGGCACCGAAGAAGCTGAAACAGAGACAATGAGTGTTCCTCTCGTTGGAGCTTCACGATCTGGTTTTTTGAGTCGTTCAGAGGAGGTTCAGCTTTGCTTGTACCTCAAGGTAGTATATCTTTTATTACCAAATGGAAAGATTTTAAACTTTCTTTAGCCGTTTTGGTAACTGTACATTTTCTGCAGGAAGGAGCAAAACTTGAAAATTTGGGAACAAGTATTGAAGAGAACCAAATGGTATCAGTTTTGTTGTCAAGTGGCAAAGGGAAGAAGAAGCGTAGTGCAAATGAAATATTATGCAGAAGAAAAGAAGCTAGAGAAAAGATTACACGGTGTTACCGTAGGCTTGTAGTCTCTATTGCAACAGGGTACCAAGGGAAAGGGTTGAATCTGCAAGACCTGATCCAAGAAGGAAGCATAGGGCTGCTTCGAGGAGCTGAGAGATTTGATCCTGACCGTGGCTACAAACTATCAACTTATGTCTACTGGTGGATCAAACAAGCCATCCTAAGGGCTATTGCACACAAGTCTAGACTTGTTAAATTGCCGGTGAGTCCCCAAATCTCTCACATTTTGATTGGATTAAGAGATGAATATGTTGTTAGATATATGCATCAATTATAGTACTATTTCTAGACAGAGAAAAGTAAACTCCAATAGGATGCTCTTTGTTCTGGAAAGTGAAGTAATTAGTGAATACATCGTTTTAGTTTGTTGTGTGTAGGGAAGCATGTGGGAGATAACAGCAAAAGTTGCAGAAGCTAGTAATGTTTTGACCAGAAAACTAAGGCGGCAACCTAGCTGTGATGAGATTTCTGAGCACCTCAACATCCATGTATCCGCGGTTAGACTTGCCGTGGAGCGGAGCAGATCCCCTGTTTCTTTGGACAGAGTCGCGTCTCAAAATGGCCGCATGACATTGCAGGTACTTCAAA
>NC_025692.1:1904244-1925154 GCF_000633955.1 Camelina sativa | reverse complement strand
AGATAGATAAAAATAGAAAAAATCTAAGGTGTGTGAAGCTCTTCAGCTCATCCATGGCGACGATACCCACCACTGCCACCGCTACTATGTGTCCCTCTCCTCCTCTCCCTACTATTTCTCCCTTACTCAGAACTACTCACCAATGCCAACCATCACCTTCTTTATCATCATCTCCTTTTTCCATAAAGCTTACTACTCCTCTGTTTTGCGGTGAGGCCACGCTAGATAGAGCGACGGCTGATAGCTCCGTGATGGTCAAACCTGAGAAATGGAGTATCCAATCAGAGAAAAGGAGGAAGAGAAGGAGGAGAAGAAGAGGAGGTTTCGAGCGTTTGGAGATGGAAGAAGAGGAAAATGCTGGCACCGAAGAAGCTGAAACAGAGACAATGAGTGTTCCTCTCGTTGGAGCTTCACGATCTGGTTTTTTGAGTCGTTCAGAGGAGGTTCAGCTTTGCTTGTACCTCAAGGTAGTATATCTTTTATTACCAAATGGAAAGATTTTAAACTTTCTTTAGCCGTTTTGGTAACTGTACATTTTCTGCAGGAAGGAGCAAAACTTGAAAATTTGGGAACAAGTATTGAAGAGAACCAAATGGTATCAGTTTTGTTGTCAAGTGGCAAAGGGAAGAAGAAGCGTAGTGCAAATGAAATATTATGCAGAAGAAAAGAAGCTAGAGAAAAGATTACACGGTGTTACCGTAGGCTTGTAGTCTCTATTGCAACAGGGTACCAAGGGAAAGGGTTGAATCTGCAAGACCTGATCCAAGAAGGAAGCATAGGGCTGCTTCGAGGAGCTGAGAGATTTGATCCTGACCGTGGCTACAAACTATCAACTTATGTCTACTGGTGGATCAAACAAGCCATCCTAAGGGCTATTGCACACAAGTCTAGACTTGTTAAATTGCCGGTGAGTCCCCAAATCTCTCACATTTTGATTGGATTAAGAGATGAATATGTTGTTAGATATATGCATCAATTATAGTACTATTTCTAGACAGAGAAAAGTAAACTCCAATAGGATGCTCTTTGTTCTGGAAAGTGAAGTAATTAGTGAATACATCGTTTTAGTTTGTTGTGTGTAGGGAAGCATGTGGGAGATAACAGCAAAAGTTGCAGAAGCTAGTAATGTTTTGACCAGAAAACTAAGGCGGCAACCTAGCTGTGATGAGATTTCTGAGCACCTCAACATCCATGTATCCGCGGTTAGACTTGCCGTGGAGCGGAGCAGATCCCCTGTTTCTTTGGACAGAGTCGCGTCTCAAAATGGCCGCATGACATTGCAGGTACTTCAAAAATTTCCATGAAAAATGCAAAGTAGAGAGAGAGAGAGAGAGACTGTGGACTTATTATTTCTCATGTTCAGGAGATTGTACGTGGACCGGATGAAACAAGGCCACAGGAGATGGTGAAAAGAGAACACATCAAGCATGAGATTGAGCAGCTTTTGGAAAGTCTTACCGCAAGAGAATCTCGAGTATTGGGACTCTACTTTGGCCTCAACGGAGAGACTCCAATGTCCTTTGAAGAGATTGGTAAGTCGTTGAAGCTTTCAAGAGAGAGGGTGAGGCAAATCAATGGCATTGCTTTGAAGAAGCTACGAAATGTACATAATGTGAATGATTTGAAAATATACTATTCCTCTAGTGAATGAAGCAAATACTTGGTTGTTCAAAAATATTAATATATATATATAGCGATTACAACTAAAAACACATATTGGATTTGGGACATATTTACTGTACAAATGGAGAAAACGTATTACAAAAGGTTTTATTACTGCTCTCCTTTATGGAGATTATGGAGAATATAAAGTGAAGCAGAGGACAAGAAGATGCAAACGGAATAACTGAGCAAATCGAGACCGGTGGCGATGGTAACCATCTTGCTTCTCTCGAACATCTTCACTAGAAGAATCATAACGATAACGTGTCCAACTTTGGTTTTCAGCTCATCCAATGAGCTGATCTTCATCCACTTCGGTCTCTCCTTCATGGCAAACATTCCAAAGAGAGAAGAGTTTTGAAGTGCACGATCGGATTCCGGAGCGACATCATGAGGCGAGTGACTGATGAAGAGTCCATACAAACCCATACTAAATATCAGCATAACTGTTCCAGCAAGATAAACATCTGCAATCAAATTTCACAAAAGGTATATATATATATATATGAGTGTTATAGCAAAACAAACCGGGCTTATATCATATATTAGCAATCAGTTTTACCAATAGCTTCGACCAGGCGTAAAACCATTTGGCCTGTGTGGATGCCTTTGGCACAGTTAGTCCAGTAGACTTTATATGCCTCCACGATGTAGACACACCCCTACATATGAGGAGTCATTACATATTAGTACTATAATGGTGTCTATGTGTAGCAAAAACATTACAGACTAAAACTAAACCACGAAGATGTTTACATTGAGGAAGCAGAGTAGCGAACCAGCCAACGAACCTCCTACTGCCAAAAGCGCCAAGAACCGGAAATCAAATATAATCTGCTCCATCCACACAGATACATAAAAAAACGAAACACTCCAAAGTCTCTAAATATAGAAGGGTTTGAATCAATGAGTTTACCCTCTCAACGTTGGCTTCGGTGGAACGAAAGAACTGAGCAAATGGGCTGTTGTCCTTGGGAGTTTTTGTTCCGTAAGAACTGGTCAACGTGGTACCGTTGACGGGGATCGAGGTAGGGGTCGATGCCGATGACTCCGGAGACGATGATGAGCCAAGAGTTGCTAACGGCAAGTGGAAACGGCGGCGCGTAGGTAATTTCACTACTAGATATCTTGGGACGGAAACAGAGAGCGGAGTGGCGTAGATCAACGAGGAGAGAGCCATTAGAGAAAGTAATTGGTCTAAACAAGGCGGCGGAGGCACAAGTAGAACTGTAGAAGAAAAGATCGGTGCGTCGGCGGGTGAGGAACGCGGAGGATTAGNGAGGAGTCATTACATATTAGTACTATAATGGTGTCTATGTGTAGCAAAAACATTACAGACTAAAACTAAACCACGAAGATGTTTACATTGAGGAAGCAGAGTAGCGAACCAGCCAACGAACCTCCTACTGCCAAAAGCGCCAAGAACCGGAAATCAAATATAATCTGCTCCATCCACACAGATACATAAAAAAACGAAACACTCCAAAGTCTCTAAATATAGAAGGGTTTGAATCAATGAGTTTACCCTCTCAACGTTGGCTTCGGTGGAACGAAAGAACTGAGCAAATGGGCTGTTGTCCTTGGGAGTTTTTGTTCCGTAAGAACTGGTCAACGTGGTACCGTTGACGGGGATCGAGGTAGGGGTCGATGCCGATGACTCCGGAGACGATGATGAGCCAAGAGTTGCTAACGGCAAGTGGAAACGGCGGCGCGTAGGTAATTTCACTACTAGATATCTTGGGACGGAAACAGAGAGCGGAGTGGCGTAGATCAACGAGGAGAGAGCCATTAGAGAAAGTAATTGGTCTAAACAAGGCGGCGGAGGCACAAGTAGAACTGTAGAAGAAAAGATCGGTGCGTCGGCGGGTGAGGAACGCGGAGGATTAGGCGGGAGAGAAATATGTGGTGTGTGGATGAAGTTGTTTTTTTTCTTCTTCTTCTTGCCTTTATTAATTAAAAACCAAAACGGTCAATTCATGTATTATATAACGTCGGACTAGTAGTACTTCGTTTTTAATTACACGTTCCTATAAAACCTACCTTATTTTTTTTAACTGTTTTTCTCCTATGTTTACATTTAAGATGAATCTAGATTCTAGAATCATTGATGTGTTATCATCTGAACTTAAAATATTTAGGAGTGAACAAGTTAGAAATTTACGGTGGCAAAAATAAAACTAAGTATCAGTGAAAAATTGTATTAGTAGTAGGTAGATTCAATCGTTGATCTAGATCCGTTTAAAAATATTAAAACCACTCCGATTGTCACGCCGGTTCGTGGTTGGTGAGATTTAAATAGTCTAAGGTTTTATAGAATAAATTAATACTGAAGTTCGGATGATTAAGATTTGAGTTAGTGGAACATAATAACACTTGTGATGGATATACTGCTTTAGCCTGTTATACAGTATAGAGTTTAGACTAAATGGATCTATTGACTATTTTTAATTAGGCAACTGGAGAGGACATTATGGTAAATTAAGCTGTACACACTGTGCCACGCTGGTATTGATTGACGGCTTGTGTTTTGTGACTTGTGTGACCTCTCTCCCACCACTCTCTCCTCCTCTACTACTAATATAAACTTAAGCCAGCCAGCCAGCACAGTCAGGTGCCTTCTCTAATTCATTCATTCATCATCATCATCTCTCTCTCGCTCTCCTCGTAAGTAACAATGTTTTTTTTTTTTTTTTTTTTTCGATTCAAATTCTTCTTTTCTACTTGATCCGTATTCTGATTCCATCTCGCTTTTTCTTTTTGCAGATCTCGTCCGTTGTTGCCAGTTGCATAAAATCCCCAAGGCTGTTGATATGGATCTCGCGTCGAATCTTGGTGGCAAGATCGATAAATCCGATGTTCTCACCGCCGTCGAAAAGTATATTATCCTCCCCTTCCCTTCCCCCATTTGTTTTTTGGTTTCTCTCGTTAATTTCGTTATCCGATTCACTTTACAATTGTCGTTTTTTTTTTCTTTCTCATGCATAATAATATGATCTCTTATTCGATTGGCATATTTCGTTGTTTTTTTTTTCTCCATTTTTTTGGAAACAACGTTTAGCTGTTTTCCATACGTTTCTTTTGGGACCAATTCCACGAATCCGTGATGGCATTGGATTTCGCCTCTGTTTAATTTTTTTTTTTGTCACGGAACTGAGTTTTCAATACAGAAGTCCAATATATGACTGATGAGAGAGATATGGTCCCTAGTTTTTTTTTTTTTTTGGCTCTTTAAAAGCTCTTTTTGACGTGTAATTTCACTTATATGTCTGTCACGTTCTCGAGGGCCCTGACCTATCTTTTTGTCATTGACTTACCTTTTTTTTTTTTTTTTTTTAATTATTTACTCCTTTTATGATCACCACTCTATCTAAGATGCATCATCTGAAAGTTTCCTGTCTAGCCTATTTGGTGTTTGTATTAATTTCTTAGTGATTCGGTGATTCAGGTATGAGCAATACCATGTCTTCCATGGAGGAAACGAGGAAGAGCGGAAAGCTAATTACACTGACATGGTTAAATTCATCATATACGTTTTTTTTTTTTTTACATTTTTGTCAAATTTTCACCACCTTTTAATAGTTATATCTCTCTTGGCTTTGATAACATGTGAGATGAATACAATTCAAAGCATATATGCGTTTCTCACCTTTGAATGTGCTCATCATTAGTGTTCAAGTAATTATAATATCTCATTGCATGTTGGAACGAATATTCCTAATATATATGTTTTTTCAGGTCAATAAGTACTATGACCTTGCTACTAGCTTTTATGAGTATGGATGGGGAGAATCCTTCCATTTTGCTCACAGGTATAATTCTTTACTTTCCACTTCTCTACAACTACAAGTACTCTGTTTCTTTCTTGCAGCCATTAGATGCTGCTGATATGCTTGTTGTATATATTGATTAGCATGACTTTTATTGGGTTTGTAGATGGAACGGGGAATCACTCCGAGAGAGTATTAAACGTCATGAGCACTTTCTTGCTCTTCAGCTTGGCATAAAACCAGGACATAAGGTCTCTGATAACTTTAATTGTGGTCCAAAAACTGAACCCTTCTCCATCGTATGCTCATTTCTTTATGTTTTTGAGTAGGTACTGGATGTAGGATGTGGAATTGGTGGACCGCTGAGGGAAATTGCACGATTCAGGTAAAATGACTTCATATACCAAAACCACACTCTTTACACACTACCATACGTCAGTTTTGAAATAGATTTTCTGGTTAGGATTTAGGAAGTTGTTTCAATTATGAAGTGTGTTTGTGTTTGCTCTGCTGCAGCAATTCATCTGTTACCGGGATCAACAATAACGAGTACCAGATCACCAGAGGCAAGGTAACGTATCTATAATTGTGAAAGATGATGCATTTCCTGTCATGGTTTCTTGTCTTCTTCCTTGATGTCTTTTACGATTCATATTGGCATCCTTTTCTTTTCTTTACAGGAACTAAACCGACTTGCAGGTGTCGACAAGACATGTAACTTTGTCAAGGTTAGTTGAATTTATAATTTCTTGTATTTACTACATAAGTTGCAAATCATGGTGTTGATGAGGAAACACTTTGCATGGGGAAACTTGATGAAGGTTGTCATTTGTTAATCTTGCAGGCTGACTTCATGAAGATGCCATTCCCTGAAAACAGTTTTGATGCAGTTTATGCGATTGAAGCAACCTGCCACGCTCCTGATGCGGTAAGTGAAATTCTAAATAGCTATTTGTGTTTTTTACCTACGTTTAATGTGCGTTATGATTCATCACTATGATCTCAACTACAGTATGGGTGCTACAAAGAGATCTACAGAGTGCTGAAGCCCGGTCAATGTTTTGCTGCCTATGAGTGGTGCATGACTGATGCATTTGACCCTGATAACGCGGAACATCAGAAAATAAAGGTTTACTTTGTTCCTTGCATCTGTACTTATTATTTATCTCTGCTTCTATTAGCAACATGAATATAAAACAAAGGCACCACTTTGCAGGGAGAGATAGAGATTGGAGATGGTCTGCCTGACATTAGACTGACTACAAAATGCCTCGAAGCTCTGAAGCAGGCCGGTTTTGATGTAAGTGTCTGATTACATACGGTATCCTTACAAACACATCAACATCTAAGTACGATCTTCGTGTCTGCGTTGGATATAGGTAATATGGGAAAAGGATCTAGCCAAGGACTCGCCTGTCCCATGGTACCTACCTCTGGACAAAAATCATTTCTCGCTCAGTAGCTTCCGCCTAACAGCTGTTGGACGATTCATTACCAAAAACATGGTAAAACACTTGCTCTGACTCATCTTCCAAATCTCATCAACTATTGGTTGTCATAAATTCGAACTTGTCATTGTTATCTGTGGGTGTAGGTGAAGGTCCTTGAATACATGAGACTAGCACCTCAAGGAAGCCAGAGGGTCTCAAATTTCCTGGAGCAGGCCGCAGAAGGATTAGTAGACGGTGGAAGGTGAGAGAGGATCCCAACTTATATATAGTTATGTCAAGATTCAAATTATTCTTGGGGGTTAAATTCTAAACTTGTTCTTGGATATATTAATGTGTTATCACAGGAGAGAGATATTCACGCCAATGTATTTCTTCTTGGCCCGGAAGCCAGAGTAAGAGAGGAATGGTCTCATCGTAGGTGGAGTGAAGAGACAAATTTTTCTGAATTTGCTTTGTTATGGTTCTCCGTACTTCTCAATTTGTTGCAGTGTTTTTGTGTCTCTTTAGATTATAAAAGAAAACTTTGTTGCATCTCCTTTGATAATTTCACAGTTGGTACTTTGGATGTTGGTAAACATGTCTTGCACTCTCACGTGTTCTCTCGTTCATGTGCACATGCGCAAGATATATCTTGGAATTTTTATCTTTCTCTTCCTTTTTTTTTTTGTTTTTTGTGTTTTTGTCGTATTCTGTCATGATTCAAAGGAGGGGTCACGAAATCGGATTAGGACATAGGAATCTTTTTCTTTTTCTATAAATCCTGATTCCTGAGCATCGTTAAACCACCCTCTGCCTCTATTGATCTAATTGTTGTGAAAGTAGAGATATGTGAAAGTAGAGATAGTGGAAGGATGTATTTTCTCTTGTTATTCTTATTAAATCATTCAATAGAAAGTAAATATATATATTGGGATAGATAAATCTTTAGTACAAAACCGACTAGAAATAAATAAAGTGGTCGATGGGCTTTATGGACTCAGAACATGTATGGGCCGGTTATGAAAATTCATCCTAAGTGATTTACAACACTCCCTCTTGGATGACATAACCGTGCAAATGCTAAGAGATCACCGTAATACGCTTGGGAACACTGCTTTATTAAAAACCTTACCAGGAAAATCCATTGAGACAAAACCATGGTGAAGGAAAAAGAGTACAACACGTATTACTCCCCCTGTTCCAAGCATCACTAGAAGTCCTTAAGTCTCCGCATCCCAATCTGGTGCGTGAGCTTCTTGAATGTCGATGTCGGTAATGATTTGGTGAAGAGATCGGCTGAATTATCGCATGATGGAGCTTGCACCACTTGAACTTCTCCGGCCTTTTGTAGTTCATGTGTGAAGAAGAACTTAGGTAAAATGTGCTTCGTCCGATCTCCCTTAATGTACCTTTCCTTGAGCTATGCGATGCAAGCGGTATTGTCCTCATATATGATAGTCACTTCTTTGTCATCGGCCATGCCACAATCTGATCGGATATGTTGAGTCATCGACCTCAACCAAACACACTCACGACTGGCTTCATGCATAGCCAAAATCTCTGCATGATTAGATGAAGTGGCCACAATGGTTTGCTTCATTGAACGCCATGAAATTGATGTACCACCGTGCGTAAACACATAGCCGGTTTGAGACCTTGCATTATGTGGATCCGATAGATAACCTGCATCAGCAAAACCAACTAAACCTTCTTTGTTATAGTTAGTATAAAATAAACCCAAATCCAACGTTCCTTGTAGGTAACGCAATATGTATTTGATACCGTTCCAGTGCCTTTGTGTCGGACAATAACTAAATCTTGCTAGGAGGTTCACGGCAAAACAAATGTCTGGTCTAGTGTGGCTAGCCAAGAACATTAAAGCTCCTATAGCACTGAGGTATGGCACTTCCGGACCGAGAATCTCTTCATCGTCCTTGAAACTTGGACTTTTATCAAGGTTTCTACTTATGCATGAATGAATGATGCAATCAAACAAACAAACAAACATAAGTATGGATGATCAGAATGTAATGCAAGGTGTTTCAATACCCTTATGATGTTGTAACATAAAGGATGTCAATCCATAAAGAGTGTGATATGTAAGCAGTCAAGATGTGATCAATGCATTCAAGTTAAGCCAAATATAATTATGATTTGTTTCTAACAACCTAATGACAATAATGAAATGCATTGAACTAAGGCAACTTAAGACAATACTAATGCTGAATTAAACTGTAGAAAGAGTGCAATAAACAAGACTAAGCAGAATTAATTAATAAGCAGAAGAAAACAGGAACAGAACAATGCATAAGCAAGAAAGTAAAATGGAGCCCGACCTAGCACTCGGTCGAGTGGGCGGTCGAGTTGACAAGCGAATGAACAGAAAGAGAGCAAATAATGAAAACATAGCAAACAGCAAGCAATTAACAATACTTAAACAGGGAAATCAATAAACAAAGAAAGATCCTAAGGATGGATTCATGGGCTGGACTTAAGCTATGGTTATCTAAATTGATCAACAAACCTCAATCAACAATGAGCTATCTCTAGACAATGATCTTCTAATACTTGTTAATCCATTCTCATGGCAATAACAATCAAGCTTAGGTACTCTTAGACCTAGTTCTCACTAGTTATTACATATAAAAGTAGGCATTAAACAACCAGATCATCAATGTCAAAAATCACTTTAAGCATCTAATCTCTTAGCATGCTTCATGATAATCTCTAGCATTAGCCTTATCTAACAACTTAGACATTGGTGTGATGCTAAGAAGCTTAAGATCTATCCTTACCCTCTCAGTATAAAAATAGCATAGAGCATATCTAATCTAGAAGAGATGAATAACAATAAAGCTTGATCAATCTAAACAACCATAACCCTTATCCAACCTAATCCATCCTCAAGATCCTAAGCCACTAATAAGATCTAAAAACCATCATGAAGAACACAAACCTAGAAAATGATGATATGGATATGGATGGATAGATAATGATGAGATGAACAATTTAATACAAAGAAGTGAAAGCAAATACTCAATAGATTCAAAGTTATGAAGGTTACAAATCTATGAAAATCTAGAGAAAAGATAAGAGATGATGCAAAAAAATAAAAGAAGCTAAAAATGGCAAAAACTAGGTTATGAGGTGTCTACATGGTCTCCAGGGTCTCCACTTTCAGCCACAAGTGCCAGCACATATATATAGTAAAGAGAGAGAAGCCCTAGTTAGCTAGAGGACAAAACAGAGATTCGGCTGGAAGTGCTCGACTATGTGCTCAGTCGAGTGGTTGGTCTGTCACGTAACTCGAGTCTTCGATCTAGGATGATATCCGTTAAGTAAAATCGGGATAACTCTTGTACTACACCTCTGATTGCCTTGAAACCACCGGCATTAGAAATTTAACTCAATTTCCTACAACTCTCATGAAGGATGCGGAAGCTGAATCGCAACGGAAGACCTTCATTTGGATCGATCTTTGAGGAGCTCGTTATGAATCCGACCGAGTACTCGACCGTGTGCCTGCTCGAGTGTTGTGGTCGAGTTGCCTTGCGAATCCACTTCCTGATACTTTCAGTCCTCTTGTTTAGCTCCAGAAATAACACCAAGTCCTTCCTTACCCTTTTAGAGCTCCATAACACCTAATAATACTCCAAATGTTCAAATGTATGCAATGCATGTTTCTAAACATCCTAAGTGCATATTTGGACATAAATGGCTATAAAAGCTAAGGAATTATTTTTATATGATGCAAAACATAAACTAAAAAAGGCCTTAAATATGGTAAAATATAGTAACGTCAGTCCTTCTTTGGACCGAATGGATCACTGTCTAAATTTAGGCTTCTCACAACCATTGGGCTAGGCAATGGGTGAGCCTGGTCCATATTAAATCTCTTGAGTACCTTTTTAGTATATGCCATTTGATGCACAAGGATTCCATCATTTATGTTCTCAAGTTGCAATCCCAAACAAAACTTAGTATTACCTAGGTCTTTCATTTCAAACTCTTTCTTGAGATATTCAACTGTTTAGGCGATTTTTCCAGAGGTTCCTATGATATTCAAATCATCCACATATACTGCTATGATTACAAACCCTTTGTTTGCAAACTTCTTTATAAAAATACATGGACTGATGGGATCATTCTTATAGCCCTCTTTGGCTAGGTACTCACTCAATCTATTATACCACATACGCCCACTTTGTTTCAGTCCATAAAGGGATTTGTTTAGCTTTATGCAGTATTGTTCTCGAGAACCATTCTTATCTTTGAGCTCAATACCCTCTGGTAATCTCATATAAATTTCATTATCCAGTGGACCATATAAATATGAAGTCACTACATCCATTAGCCGCAAATCAAGTTTTTCTCTTATAGCCAGACTTATTAAAAATCTAAAAGTCGTTGCATCCATCACATGGGAGTATGTCTCCTCATAATCTATTCCTGGTCTTTGAGAGAATCCTTGTGCTACAAGCTGTGTCTTATATCTCACGATTTCATTATTCTCATTTCTCTTTCTTACAAAGACCCATTTGTGTCCAACTGGCTTTATATCGAATGGTGTCCTTGAGATCGGACCAAACACATTCCTTTTCTTTAATGAATTCAACTCCACGTCAATGGCTTCTTTCCATTTTAACCATTCTGAACTTTGAGTGCACTCTAATATAGATGTGGGTTCATGATCCTCATTTATTTCAAGTGCTACCTTGTATGCAAATATTTCATCAATATCGACATCTTTTTGGTTCCATTTAATTCTAGACATGATATAATTTATTGAGATCTCATTATTATCAATACCTTCAGGACCTTGAGGTTCAGCGTCCCAAACCTCATTTGGTACCTTAGGATTTGCCGCGGCCATGTCTATATTTTCCTTAACCTCGGTTTGATTTGCACCTTTCTTAGATTTCCGAAGGTTCTTATCTTTGGAACCTATTGGTCTACCACGTTTCAAATGTGCCTTAGACTCTGTAGCAACTTGATTGTGTTCCTTTTGAACATCAATACGTACTGGTGCATTACAAGCTGATATGTACGATTTCATAACTCTCTTTGGGTCAGCAAAGGAATCTGGCAATTGATTAGCTAGCTTTTGTAAATGTATAATCTTTTGGACCTCTGCCTCATATGCTAGAGTCCGAGGATCTTGCCAATTCAAGGATGTTTGATTCCATGATAATTCTTTGACCAGCTTGTTTGTCTCTCCACCCAACATAGGAAATTCGGATTTAGCAAACTGACAATCCGCGTATCTGACCTTAAATAAATCACTCGTAGTTGGCTATAGATACTTAATAATGGTGGGAGAATCATATCCAACATATATTCCCATCCTCCTTTGAGGTCCCATCTTTGTTCTCTGTGATGGTGCAATCGGTATATAAACGGCATACCCGAATGTCTTTAGATGGGATATATGTGGCTCATGACCTGTTAGTAATTGGGATGACGAATATTTATGCTCACTAGATGGCCTGATGCGTATAAGCTCTGCTGCATGTCTGCGTGTCCCCAAGCCAACACAGGAAGCTTCGACCTCATGAGTAATGGTCGAGCAATTAATTGAATACGTTTAATAAATGATTCAGCTTATCCATTTTGTGTATGTACATGTGCCACGGGATGTTCCACACTTACCCCCATGGACATACAATAATCATTAAACGCTTGGGATGTAAATTCACCAACATTATCTAGACGTATAGTCTTAAGTGGAAAATCTCTTTAGTTACTTTGACTAGTGATGGCCTTATAATGAGTTTCCCTTGTGTACATGCTACACATGTGAGATTTTTAGGGATAACTCTTCTCTCTTTTAGAGTGTGCCCATTTGAATTCATAATTAGCTTACGCATCATGTTCGAACCCGGATGGCCAAGCCGGTCATGCCATAAAGTGATTTGTTCATTGAACATCTTGTTCATTGCCATATTAGCCTCTATTATATTAATCTTAGCATGGTAAAGACCAGTGGATAATGCGGGTATAGTCTCTAGGACTTTCTTATGGTCTTGGGTGATTTCAGTAATATATAGGAACTCTTGGTTTCCTTCACCCTTAGTTTCAACATGGAAACCATTCAAACGAATGTCTTTAAAACTTAATAAGCTCCTCTTTGAGCTGGATGAATATAAGGCATCACTTATTTCAAGATGTGTGCCATTAGGTAAAAGTATATGGGCCTGGCCGTAGCCTTCAAATAAACTTGCTATACCCGCTATTGTACTAATATTGGTATTTTTCAAAATGAGATTTTGCAAAATATCTCTTATCATTTAAAATTGTGTGGCTTAATCCACTATCCACCACAATTATATTCTTGTCCTCATCCATTTCTCAATATGGACAAGAATTATGTTTTAGACATAAAAGAATAAAACAAACAAATATATATTGAAGGAAATAAAATAATTGAATTTAAACCAAAATCATAATCCAATAAAATTCAAAGTCATAAACACATAGATAATTAAAATAAATCAATACAACCAATGTAAAATTTAATTATCCTCTCTTAGCCAATCAGAAGTTTCATAATCCAATTGGTCATCATTCTCATGGTCGAAATCTCCCTCACCATCGAGATGAACCAGGTTAGCTTCTGGATTCTTTTTCAAACTCTCTTGATAGAGATCAATAAGATGCTTAGATGTCCTGCATGTCTTAGCCCAATGATTTGCCATACCACATCGATGACAAACCGATTTAGTCTTGTGTTGCGGTTTGAAAATTGTGCGGCCTCTACCACGACCACGACCGAAGTCGGATCGGGTCCCACGACTATAACCATCATATTGGTTTCCTTGGTAATGGCCACAACCACCACGGCCACGGCCGTGATACTTGTCTCTATGGACGTAGTTGGACTCTTTAGTTTCCTTAGGCTCTTTAGGCTCTTTCTTGGTAATGTCAACCTTGTGAGCTTCTGGTAAGGGGGTAGATCCAAAAGGCCTCACTGCACTGTTCATCAACAATAGCTCATTGTTTTGCTCAGCAAGTAGCAAACAATAAATGAGGCTTGCATATGTCTTAAAACCCTTTTCACGATACTGTTGCTGAAGCAGTATGTTATTATTGTGAAAGGTTGAGAATGTCTTCTCTAGCACGTCCTCCTCAGTAACCTCCTTACCACATAATTTCAATATCGAGACTATCTTAAATAGCTCTGAATTACACTCATCCACGGATTTAAAATCGTGGATCCTTAGGTTTTTCCAATCGAATTGAGCCTTTGGTAGGAGCACCGTCTTTTGGTGTCCATATCTGTTTTTCAACTCTGTCCAAAGGTCAAGAGGATCCTCTATGGTAAGGTACTGGTTCTTGAGACTCTCAGCAAGATGATGGCGTATATGTAAGATCGCCTTGTAGTTATTCTTTTCAGTGCAATCATTGTCATCCTCAATGCATTCGCATAGGTCTTTTGATTTCAGGTTGATCTTAGTGTCCAATACCCATTGTAAGTAGTTGTCTCCAGAGACATTAAGGGCAACATATTGGAGATTGTTGAGCTTTGCCATCTACACAATACAAAGCATGCATCTGATCATTAACATGCAGTATTTAAGACCGAACCATGCATTTATTTTTAGTCTTAGGCCATGCGGTATTTGAGACCAAACCATGCCTTTATTTTAGTCTTAGGCCATGCGGTATTTGAGACCGAACCATGCCATCAATTTAAACTAGGTCATGCGGTATTTGAGACCGAAACATGCCATCAATTTAAACTAGGTCATGCGATATTTGAGACCGAAACATGTCATGTTTTTATCAATAATTTTCGTGGTTGATATGCATGAAAAACAATCCTAGATAAATTCTAGTATGAACAGGAAAATATTCACATAATTTCAAGTTTTTAGAAATTTTCCTTTTTTCTTTAAATAGGATAATGACAAAGTTTTAGGGAGATAAAAATTCTCTAGAATTCCGATTTGAAGATTTAATTTTAGGATTTTGATTTTAGACAAACAACCAAGAACAATCAGATTTAAAACTTAGAACAAGCAGCTTAATATTTTTCTCTTTTCGATTTTAGGTTTTTAAGTTCTAAGGTTTTCATCAATCGATTTAAACAAGCAAGCAATCACTATCAACCAGATTTTAAACATATCATAATCAGTTTAATTGCAAACAATCTAAGCAATCCTAAACCTCAAGCAATCAGATTTTAAAGTTTTAGGGTTTTAGGGTTTTAGGATTTCAAAGCTTAGGGTATTGTTTGTTGATTGTTTAATTGTAGATTTTAGGGTTCTTATAGGATTTAAGGACCAGATTCGATTCATATGTTCTTATAAGGTTTGATTGTTTACCTTAACACCTTTTGGGGTTGACTGGAATTGATCCGGGAGCTAAAGACCTCGGATGTAACTTCGAGCTTGATCACAAACTAGCAGCGAACCTCGGACTGGTCACAAACAAGCAACGATCACGAACTGGTCACGTATTTGAACAATCGTCGAGCTTCGAACGAACAGGAGATGATGTGTGGTGGCGGTTTAGGGTTTTAGGGATTTTTTCAGTTGGAGATTTAGAACAAGTCGTGCTGATAACGTGTTGTGAAAGTAGAGATACTCGAAGGATGTATTCTCTTTTGTTATTCTTATTAATCATTCATTAGAAAGTACATATATATAGGGATAGATAAACCCTTAGTACAAAACCGACTAGAAATAAGTAAAGTAGTTGATGGGCTTTATGGACTTAGACATCTATGGGCCGGTTATGGACTTTAACATTGTTTGGTATCCTTTCTTTTTGAACCAAGAGCAGAAAGAAAAAAAAGACTTGGACCAATCCCTAAAAATCACAAAACTTTCTCAAATTCGCGTTTCAACAACTTTCAAGTTTCAACCATATAAAAATCACATTTTTCCACCCCTCATTATTGGGCTTAAGCAATGTTTATATGGTTAGGGCTTAAGATTATTCAGGCCTGGCCTAGCAGTTGCGTTGATACACTTGTAAAAGAAAAAAAAACCTTTTAATTTGGCAAATCATGGCCATGCCATAGAATAATAATTGGTAACTAATACTGACAGCAGAGAGAAAGCCGTGTACGTAAGCGCGTCTACCACACGCGTTCCATAGTAGTAAAGTATTACAATCCTCCTCTCTTTAATTCTTATCCCTCCCTCTCTATATATAAAACCAAGTGAAACAAAATCGTAACAACCTCTCCTCTCTCGACTCTCTCGACTCTCGACTCTCGCCCAACAAACAATCAAAACCATTTATATGTCGACGACCGCCTCCGTCATCATCATCGGCGCCGGAATCTCCGGTTCGTATATATCAACCATCCCATTCTCATACTTGTCTCGTTGTAACTATATATATATCGTCGTGCCTTTATGATATATAAATAATAACTAACGGGGATTTTTTTTTTTTTTTAATCTGATTATATGTAAAATCAGGTATATCTGCGGCGAAGGTGCTCGTCGAGAACGGAGTAGAAGACGTGTTGATACTAGAGGCTACGGATCGGATCGGTGGAAGAATACAGAAGCAAAACTTCGGTGACGTGCCGGTTGAGCTAGGCGCCGGTTGGATAGCAGGTGTCGGTGGTAAAGAGTCCAACCCTGTTTGGGAGCTCGCCTCGCGTTCTAACCTCCGTACTTGCTTTTCCGATTACACCAATGCTCGTTTTAACATTTACGATCGAAGGTCCTCTCCTCTACTACGATTCTTTAATACTATTTACTGATCATCACTCACCTCAGGAATCAAAGCAAAGATGTTTTATATGTTTCTTTAAATTAATTTTGCAGTGGTGAAATCTTCCCGACTGGTATCGCAGCTGATTCGTATAAGAAAGCTGTTGACTCTGCCATTTCCAAGCTAAAGAGTCTTGAAGCTCATGAATGTGCTGGTCAATTAGCTGAAGAAGTTCCTTCGTGCGTCTTAATTTAATTAACCTCTCTGTTTTTACCTTACTTTTTTTCTTTTCTTTTTCGGTTCTAGTAATGTGTTGTTAATTTGGTGTTTAGGCCACCGAAGACGCCAATAGAACTCGCCATTGACTTTATCCTGCATGACTTCGAGATGGCAGGTGAGCCTAGCTATAACAATACATGATTACTTCACACCATATATATATAATTTACTATTATTTCTGATTGATATTGAACTCTTGTATGTTTCAGAGGTTGAGCCAATATCAACTTATGTAGACTTTGGTGAAAGAGAGTTCTTGGTTGCTGATGAAAGAGGCTATGAATGTTTACTCTATAAGATGGCCGAGGAGTTTCTCTTTACCTCGCATGGAAACATCTTGGACAACCGCCTCAAATTAAACCAGGTTCATAATTATATAGCTCTTTCTTCTTCTTCTTCTTCTTCTTCTTCTTCTTCTTCTTCTTCTTCTTCTTCTTCTTGTTAATTAAGCTTTCACTGTGAAAATCATTGGTCATCAGGTTGAGTTAAAAGAGTATGTTTTGACGTTTTCTCTATGAAAGCTACTTTTGCTTTTTAGTTGTTGTTATTACGTACTCTATTCGGTTGATTTGATTTGCATTATCTTTCTTTTTCTTTTTGCTGCTAAGGTTCTCTCAGCCTTTGGTTTCTAGTGGAATTGATTACACCTCAGGTCCTTGTAGCTATATTTTCTTTTTGTATTGGTGGTCTTCAGTTGATATTTTTTTAGGAAAGCATTATCGTGGGGTCTGTTTGTGTGCATGAATGAGCGTGTTTTATTTATTGCCTCTCGTAAACCAGCTGGCTTAACTTTGAAAGCTGTGTGTTATATTATTTAGTATAGTAGTCTATATCGGAGCTATATATATTTTATAGTGTGATGAATGAAGCTGTTGGAATTAATGGCATGCAGGTGGTTAGGGAGGTGCAACAGTCTAGGAATGGGGTAGTGGTGAAGACAGAGGATGGTTCCGTATACGAAGCTAATTATGTGATTGTGTCTGCGAGTATAGGTGTTCTTCAATCCAATCTTCTCTCCTTCCAGCCTCCTTTACCCGTTAGTTTACTTTCTCCTTCTCTTTATTACTTTCATAGTTTATGTGATTAACTACTCATTGGTCTTATCTTTTATGCTTACTTTAACATTTTAAAAGATACAAGGTGGAGATTTTTAATCATTCAATGTGCATGAATCTAGGAATTATAAACCAATAGGTGTTCTATATTTTTAATCAAAACCATGCACAATACAGTGGGTTAGCTATGCATGGTTGACCTGACCCACATAACTCAAGAGTAACAGTCTGAATTCAATTTATATACGTGTGATCTTACTATCCAAAATTGTTCTGTTTTTTTTTTGTTGTTGTTGTTGTTGTTGTTGTTATCAGAGATGGAAAACAGAAGCTATACAAAAATGTGACGTGATGGTGTACACGAAGATCTTCCTCAAATTCCCTCATTGTTTCTGGCCTTGTGGTCCTGGTCAAGAGTTTTTCATCTATGCGCACGAACTACGCGGCTACTTCACCTTTTGGCAGGTTGATTTCCTTAATAATTGTGAAATAGTTTTGTTTGTCGATCTCGATGCATCTTTTTGGTCGTTCCACTTACGGGCGAAACGTGGCACATGCACTCTCCAATCTTAAAATTAAACAACACCTGGGGTCCCTTTGATTTAAACTATCATTGCTTTTAGTTATCTTGAGTACTGTCTCTAACCAGCTGCATGGTCCATGAGATCAAGAGTACACAAACAAATATTATAATGTGTATGCATAGTTGCATACCTTCTAGCTTTTCATTTGTATTACTTAATACATACAACTTGCTTTGCTCTCTCTCCTCTCCAGCTTGCTTATATGTTTTATGACTTTATCTAATAGCTACTTTGTTATTTGTTGTCAGCACATGGAAAATGCGTACCCGGGTTCTAATATTCTGGTGGTGACGTTGACTAATGAACAGTCTAAGCGCGTAGAAGCTCAATCAGACCAGGAGACACTGAAAGAGGCAATGAGTGTTCTCAGGGACATGTTTGGGTCTACCATTCCTTACGCAACCGATATTCTTGTCCCCAGGTGGTGGAACAACCGGTTTCAACGCGGTAGCTACAGTAATTACCCTATGATATCTGATAACAAGCTCCTGCAAAATATCAAGGTAACAACACACTTTTTGTTTCTATTAAGACTCACACACACACATAGACACACGCTACTGCATTTAAGACTAAGTTTTGGTGTTGCAGGCCCCAGTTGGACGAATATTTTTCACAGGAGAACGCACAAGTGAAAAGTTCAGTGGGTATGTACATGGAGGATACCTTGCAGGTATGGAGACAAGTAAATCTTTGTTGGAAGAGATGAAGCAGAGTTTGTTGTTACAACCTTTACTGGCCTTCACCGAGTCTCTAACGCTAACACAACAGACTCCTAACTCTCAAATATACCCAAATGTCAATTTTATCTCAGGCAGAAGTTAGAAACCCAGCCCCTTATTCATTTTATTTCATTCTTTTAAGCTAACTCCTGAGCAAACAACTCATGGGAAGTATTTACACAATAGATGCCTTGAGATAGCTAAGGCATCTCCTTTTGCCTTTACCGGATAAATCTCTGATGAACTTTGTTGCCATTTGTGTGACATCATTATCCACTCTCTTCGCCATTTTTCTACCTTAAATTTCTTCTTATCTTGTAAGCTTTTCAGCATTTCATTGAAATACAACGTCGCTCGGGGTAGGTAGTAGTCTTGAAGTAACCCACTCCAGAACTTGTTTGCTGATGATGATGCACAAATTACAACGGTTTTCTATAAAGCCTTATCTACTGAAAATCTTTGTAACTTTAAATTCTTACCATAATCATGAAGCTTGCTCTGGTTCACATCTTTGGAGTCATACCACATCGTCACTTGCGTTCTCGCATTCCACTCATACTGTTCACACAAAAACTCAGCTATAAGAAAGTAATCTTCTACCTGCAGGTAAAACAAAATTGATGTTACACCTGTTTCCTTTCATCATTGTTTCTGGCCAGCTTCTTTGCACTCTCAAGCCATGTTCCCAGAAGGAAATTATCATCCGAAGCAAGCAAAACGTCCATGTCCTTTATAATCTCAAGAAACTTCTCACTCAATCGTCTTAAGCTTCCGACATCTTGCTTTACAAAAGCGGTCACTGCTTCTATATACACCTGGTTTGCTAGCTTTGATAAAACTTGACGCGTCAAATCAACCATGTCATACCTGAAAGCAAAACCCATGGAATCTGTAACCATTAATATGATAGAAACTCGATACTCTATCTTTCTGCTTGCATCTACCTATATGTGAAGCTCCTGGACAGATCATCCCCAGCTTCCAGGAAAAGCTTGAGAGCTTTGATCACCTCCTTTGTAGAATACCATAAATGAGCCTTAGGCAAACCAGAGCTCTTATCTTGAAACAAGAATCTTCTTTTTGTTTCATATGAGCCAGTGGAGATCATATATGAATCTGTTTGTTTCGATTTGTCTTGTATAGAACTAGATGGATCCCAGTCCGGAAGCTTGACTATGAAATCTGTGTTATGATCCTAAAGCAAACGATTATATAAGCAAGCTTCTTAGAATTTATAGAGCAGATCTCCGGAGAGTTGATGCAGTAGTGACCGAAACAAACGTACCGCAATTCCATCAGTGCAATTGTAGACAGTGTGATACAGAATATCCCAAGCGGCCTCGATTTGATGATTTTCTTTCATGTATCTTCTGCGTGCATAGCTCTTCAACCATTTCTATAAGCACAAATATTTTAAATGTATGAAACTGATTGTGCAAAGTGCAAACACTTTCAAGTGTCATGAAGCGTTTACACTATGTATGCATTACCTGTACATCAACTTTCTCATCCCGAAATGCCATTTCGGAAGTTAGCTCGTAAACCACAGGGTTCTGCTCTATTCCTTCCATACACATTCCTACACCGACCTATGTGAAACACAAATAAAAAGATACCGTTTCTAAGCGGTGAAAATGGCCTCACCAAAGTATACGTTCGACTAAAAATGTGAAATATATTGAGAATGTAGTCATCAAAATACCATGGTTGAATTTTTGCTCACACGAGCATCAACTGGT
>NC_025692.1:1901324-1904184 GCF_000633955.1 Camelina sativa | reverse complement strand
GAATGTAAGAGCGCCTGCAGAAAGCAAGCGAGGCTGTGATATTGAATCTATCAGCAATAGTCATATATACTAGATTGGATGTTTACTTTCATCTGAGGCGGCTTCCAGAATTTTGAGTCAGAACTAAAAAGCCAACCCTGCACAAAGGTGGGTCTCAAGTAAGAAGGCATTCAGAAATGTAGATTTCCCTGCCCCATCATTCTAGATTGCTGTTACTTCAATATTAAAACTGTGTGTTTACAATTTTTAATATAGCATCCTAAAAAACGTATGCCACTGAGAACAAAACGGAAAAGAATACATACTTGCATTAACCATACAGCGTTCTTGTTTCCTTTTGACATTGCTTTGTACACTGCAGCTCCTAGTGAAGATATATATTCAGGTTCACTTGTGGGAGGAGTATTCTCATTGAATGTATCACTGCATTAACACAAGTGAGATTAGTATCATCATTATCCCATACGAAGAGAGTTGGGTTTTTGAGTCATGCATATTGACCAATACTCACCTGGGTCCAAAATAACTAGAAAAAGTTGCAACAAATAATTTACCTCTAGGTCCAAACTGAAGATAATTACCAGTTATAAATGTTTGTAATCTCTCCATATTCTGAGACATTAACAAGGTAAAATTAAAGACATATATATACGTCTAATTATATAAAACAGACTGTGATCAGGTGGGATCTTTATTACTATGTGTTTAATTTGAGAAAATGGCTTTCAATGGATTAGATAATTTCCAAGATTGTGAAAACATAAATAGCTTCAGGGTACCTTCAATTTGTTGCTTGATAAAAGCCTCTCAAATGTCGATGAAGAGAGGATCAGAAGGATTCAGAAGGTATGTGCAGCACCAGCGAGGATCACCATCCACCGTGTTCCTGAGAAGAAAGGAAACACAAGGTAAAACAGTAAAATGCTAGTATATATATGCTTTCTCATCACACAGCTAAAAAAGTTTGATCCATGGTGTTCAAAACTTTTGAGGGCATGATTTACGATGGGAAAACCTACCAATTATCAAGTCGAGTTATATTTGCCCCGGGATATATCTTTTTCAAAGCTGATGGAACGTTGCCAGAGAATGATGGAAGTACTACGAAAGGAGGAAGCACCGAATATAAGATGCTATGAGAACAATCTATAAAGTATTTTCAAACAGAATAAAGTGATTGTTCATTGGACCTGGAGTCATGCCAAGCTCCATCATTCGAGAAAGTATCCGTTTCTGCAAAAGCAACTGGTCACCTAACCAGTTTTTCGATAATGGACCACCCCACCTGTGAAGTAGAAAGATATAGATTATGTGAGTTCCAAAAACGAACGATATATCTAGCTCAGAGGGAGCATTGGCTATAGGAGCCTGAAATTATCAGAGATCAGGTAACTTACGCGTGCAGATTTCCCATACGAGCCCAAGCTAGAAACGCTGGTCCACCAAAATAGTCATCAAGGTCTACTTTGCTGATATTGAACCTCTAAAAAAGAATGATATAGAACTTGGTTAGTATATCTAAACTTATATCCAATATAAAGAATGCAATAGCCGATAACTTCAAAGCGAACAATTACTATCACGGACTGTTTAAAAGTATTTCATTCCCTGATTGCAATCTGCCGAGAATAGGAATCCAAGAGTTACCTTGAAAACCTTTTGCCAAATAGCTTCTTGACCAGTGAATGCTAGAGGCAAGTTAATTCCTTGCAATGCCATCCAGTCAATCTCTCTCTCCCATCTCTCCCATTCCCACCAAACATATGAATCTAGAAGTAAACAAGAAAGCAGAACCAGGAGCAGAAAATGTGATGTGAGTGTATCATTACATGACCATTGACAAAAGAGAAAATTTTGATTCCAAGACGTGTATATGTCTTACAGCTAGATGTAACAACATTTTGGTAATAGTTCCAAGGGACAGGACGCCTAATCAAGATGCCCTTAGAATCTAGACGAGGTAGATGTCCAGGCTGTGGAACAGAGGCAATCTGAATGCCACCAGTCTTGTCCCAAGAAACATGAGCATTACATTTATACTTCAAATACCAATGGAGCCCAGAAGCAATCTCAACTCCAGTTGTGCCTTTAATCCTGAAATACAAGTTAGAAATGAACAAAACTTGGAAGAGAATAATATCAGGTAAACCCTCATCAAGAAATATACTTACACAATATCAGGTCCAATTCGTCCCGGGCCATCATAGTTCTCAATTAGAAAGCAGCTACTGCCACCACAAACATCCTATTGAAACCAAAAAAACAATCAGTAACTGTAAAATCTAACTCTAACATAACAGGGTTAAAGGCAAAAAAGGAAGAACCTTTGAGATAATTCTGAAATCAAAGCTATGAAAATGGTTGGAAAGCAGTCTTTGCAATAGACCCTTAGCTGCTGATTCTTGTACAGACCGAATTGGTCGTAGAGAATCTAAACGGTCAAGCAGACTATCGATAGTAGGATGTTGCTTTGACAAAGATTGAGAGTGACGAGCAAGAACCAACAACACAAACAACACCAATTTGATCATGGAACGCATGTTGATACTCTTCGTCACTAGCCAGGAAAAAGGCTTATGATAGCACCAGCAAGTGATCTCTCAAGTAACAATGGCCGGATTATTATTTTTTATTTCATATTTCATCAGTTTTTTTTTTTGTTTCTGTCTTTTTCTCATACACAATAAACCGGAGTAAACCAAAATAAACCAAGCTAACCGGATCTGTTTTCAATTTTATTGGAAATTAAAGGAAACAGAGAAGAGGACGCTTTATAGCCTGTGACTGTGTGTTGTATCTTGTGCTGAGTTAAACCCTAATAATATGAGTGCTACTTGAGTTTCTTCTTCTGGGGTTTTAA
>NC_025692.1:1872625-1899342 GCF_000633955.1 Camelina sativa | reverse complement strand
GCCTATGACATCGACCAAAGTCGCTTATTTTTCGCATCTTCTGCTAATTTAGTTTACACCCTTCAGCTCTCTTCCTTTCAAGTAAGCCTGTGAATTCGTTTCCTCTTTTGGTTTAAAGATTGGTTTTTTAATTTCCCTTTGATTTTTAAGTCTCTTGTTGATGAACTTGCTAGTGAACTTAGGGAGTAGGGTCTGTTGGAATCGAAAGTTTTTTTCCTATGTTATGGTGTTTCGTTCTCTTGTATTGATTTCTTTAGTCCATCATAATGTGGCAGAATGGGAGAGCTGGAGCAAAAACCGCTTTACCTGTGGAGGTCTGCAGTAGCGATATAGAGCCTGAGGATTTCATCACGGCCTTTGATTATCTCGCTGAGAAGGAGTCTCTGTTAATTGGGACTTCTCATGGGCTTCTTCTGGTTCATAATGTGGAGAGCGATGTGACTGAGCTAGTTGGAAATATTGAAGGAGGTGTCAAGTGTATCTCGCCTAGTCCTACTGGAGATCTACTTGGATTGATTACTGGTCTTGGACAGTTGCTTGTAATGACTTATGATTGGGTTTTGATGTACGAGAGGACCCTTGGAGAGGTTCCTGAAGGTGGTTACGTACGTAAGGACCCCCATACCTTCTTGTCAAATTGACTGCATTATAGTTAAAGTTATGGTTTTATTTGTATATTATCTTGAGCATCTTCTGTCCATCTGCTAACCATGTGAATTAAATACTGTTTTAGGTGAAGCAGATGATTTGTCTGTAAATTGTGGGGGTATTTCCATTTCCTGGAGAGGTGATGGAAAATATTTTGCGACTATGGGTGAGGTTTATGAATCCGGTTGTATGTCCAAGAAGATTAAGATATGGGAAAGTGATTCCGGTGCTTTGCAGTCTTCTTCAGAAACAAAAGATTTCACGCAGGGGATTCTTGAATGGATGCCGAGTGGGGCAAAAATCGCAGCTGTTTATAAGAGGAAATCAGATGATGGCAGTCCATCAATTGCTTTCTTCGAGAGGAATGGACTTGAGAGGAGCTCGTTTAAAATTGGTGAACCAGCAGGAGATGCTATGGTATCATGTAAAACTCTGAAATGGAATTCTGCATCAGATCTTCTTGCAGGGGTTGTTAGTTGCGAAACATATGATGCCATTAGGGTGTGGTTCTTTAGCAACAACCACTGGTACCTGAAACAGGAGATTAGGTATCCAAGGGAAGATGGGGTAACGTTCATTTGGGATCCAACAAAGCCACTGCAGTTAATATGTTGGACTCTATCAGGGCAGGTGACTGTTCGCAACTTTATGTGGCTAACAGCGGTTATGGAAGACTCAACAGCCTTTGTCATAGATAACTCTAAGATACTGGTGACACCACTATCTTTGTCCTTGATGCCACCTCCTATGTATTTGTTCAGCCTTAGTTTTTCTTCTGCTGTCAGAGATATGGCATATTACTCAAGGAATTCTAAGAATTGTTTGGCTGTGTTCTTGTCAGATGGAAACCTGTCTTTTGTTGAGTTTCCTGCACCTAATACTTGGGAAGATCTCGAAGGCAAAGTCTTCAATGTGGAAATTTCAGACTGTAAAACAGCACTGGGCTCTTTTGTACATCTTCTATGGTTGGATGTCCACTCACTTCTGTGTGTCTCTGCTTATGGTTCTAGCCACAACAAGTGTCTCTCTTCGGGAGCATTTGAGACAGAGCTTCATGGTTTCTACTTACAAGAACTTGAAGTAGTCTGTTATGAGGACCATGTTCCTGATCAAGTGACTTGCTCTGGCTTCAAGGCTCGCGTTACTTTCCAGACACTTCTCGAATCACCAGTCATGGCTCTTGCCTGGAATCCTAGTAAGCGTGATTCAGCCTTTTTGGAGTTTGAGGGTGGGAAAGTGCTTGGATATGCGTCAAGGTCAGGAATTATGGAAACTCGTACTAGTGATGATAGTGTATGTTTTTCATCGACATGTCCTTGGGTGAGGGTGGCGCAGGTTGATGCTGGTGGAGTGCATAAACCCTTGATATGTGGGCTTGATGATATGGGTAGACTGTACATCAACGGGAAGAGCCTATGTAATAACTGTAGCAGTTTTTCACTTTATTCAGAGTTGGCCAATGAAGTGGTTACCCATTTGATCATTTTGACCAAACAGGATTTTCTCTTTATTGTCGATACCAAGGATGTACTGCAGGGAGATCTGGCACTTGGAAACGTGTACTTTGTTATTGATGGTAGAAGGCGAGACGAGGAAAATATGAGCTATGTTAATATTTGGGAAAGAGGTGCAAAAGTAGTAGGAGTCCTCAATGGAGATGAAGCTGCTGTAGTGCTACAAACTATGCGGGGAAATCTCGAATGCATATATCCCAGAAAGCTGGTCCTCTCTTCCATTACGAATGTGTTAGCTCAACAACGGTTCAAAGATGCATTAAACTTGGTAAGGCGTCACAGAATCGATTTTAATGTTATCGTGGATCTATATGGGTGGCAGGCATTTCTACAGTCAGCTGTAGAATTTGTTGAACAAGTAAACAATTTGAGCCATGTTACAGAATTTGTTTGTGCCATGAAGAACGAAGATGTTACAGAAACACTGTACAAAAACTTTTCCTTTTCCAAAAAGGGAGACAANCGTTACTTTCCAGACACTTCTCGAATCACCAGTCATGGCTCTTGCCTGGAATCCTAGTAAGCGTGATTCAGCCTTTTTGGAGTTTGAGGGTGGGAAAGTGCTTGGATATGCGTCAAGGTCAGGAATTATGGAAACTCGTACTAGTGATGATAGTGTATGTTTTTCATCGACATGTCCTTGGGTGAGGGTGGCGCAGGTTGATGCTGGTGGAGTGCATAAACCCTTGATATGTGGGCTTGATGATATGGGTAGACTGTACATCAACGGGAAGAGCCTATGTAATAACTGTAGCAGTTTTTCACTTTATTCAGAGTTGGCCAATGAAGTGGTTACCCATTTGATCATTTTGACCAAACAGGATTTTCTCTTTATTGTCGATACCAAGGATGTACTGCAGGGAGATCTGGCACTTGGAAACGTGTACTTTGTTATTGATGGTAGAAGGCGAGACGAGGAAAATATGAGCTATGTTAATATTTGGGAAAGAGGTGCAAAAGTAGTAGGAGTCCTCAATGGAGATGAAGCTGCTGTAGTGCTACAGACTATGCGGGGAAATCTCGAATGCATATATCCCAGAAAGCTGGTCCTCTCATCCATTACGAATGTGTTAGCTCAACAACGGTTCAAAGATGCATTAAACTTGGTAAGGCGTCACAGAATCGATTTTAATGTTATCGTGGATCTATATGGGTGGCAGGCATTTCTACAGTCAGCTGTAGAATTTGTTGAACAAGTAAACAATTTGAGCCATGTTACAGAATTTGTTTGTGCGATGAAGAACGAAATGTTACAGAAACACTGTACAAAAACTTTTCCTTTTCCAAAAAGGGAGACAAGATTTTTCAAGTGAAAGATGGTTCCAGTAACAAAGTATCATCAGTTCTACAAGCAATTAGGAAGGCTCTTGAAGAACGTATACCAGAGAGTCCATCAAGAGAACTCTGTATTTTGACTACTCTTGCCCGAAGTGATCCACCAGCTATTGAAGAATCTCTTTTGAGGATCAAATCTGTTCGTGAAATGGAGTTGCTAAACTCTTCTGATGCTATAAGGAAAAAGTCTTGTCCATCTGCAGAAGAAGCCTTGAAACATCTTCTGTGGTTATTAGATTCTGAGGCTGTCTTTGAAGCTGCCTTAGGTCTCTATGATCTGAACCTTGCAGCTATTGTGGCACTCAATTCCCAGCGTGATCCAAAAGAATTTCTACCTTATCTTCAGGAGCTGGAAAAAATGCCCGAATCCCTGATGCATTTCAACATTGACATTAAATTGAAACGTTTTGATAGTGCTCTTAGGAGCATTGTATCAGCAGGGGATGGCTACTTTTCTGATTGCATGAACTTAATAAAGAAAAACCCTCAACTTTTCCCTCTGGGCCTCCAGCTAATTACTGATCCTGAAAAGAAACAAGCTGTTCTAGAGGCTTGGGCAGATCATCTCATTGATGAAAAACGTTTTGAAGATGCTGCCACTACGTACCTATGTTGCAGTAAACTGGAAAAGGCTTCTAAGGCATATCGTGAATGTGGTGATTGGAGTGGGGTACTCAGAGTTGGGGCGCTGATGAAATTAAGTAAAGATGAGATCTTGAAATTGGCATACGAACTCTGTGAAGAGGTCAACGCTCTTGGGAAACCAGCGGAAGCAGCAAAAATAGCTCTTGAATATTGCAAAGACATAAGTGGTGGAATTAGTTTGCTTATTAATGCGAGGGAATGGGAAGAGGCATTAAGGGTTGCATTTTTGCATACAGCAGATGGTATAACCTCAGTGAAGAGTTCTGCTCTGGAGTGTGCTAGTGGTTTACTAAGTGAATTCAGAGAATCAATAGAAAAGGTAGGAAAATATTTGACTCGCTATTTAGCTGTTCGGCAGAGACGATTATTGCTTGCAGCAAAGCTCAAATCCGAGGAGCGGTCTGTAGTTGATCTTGACGAGGACACAGCTTCAGAAGCAAGTAGCAACCTGAGTGGAATGAGCGCCTATACTTTGGGGTACATCCTTGCATTTGTCTTATTCTCTGAATTAGGTATTGATCGTTTTTAGAAACAGGAGCTCAGATTTGGTTTTTCTGATGACTTCATCATGTTTTCTGGTTGTGTACTCGATTAACCAGCATCTAATTATATGCCTAAAGATTCCAACATATATATTTTTTTGTATTGGTAAAGTGGTAAACTTTCGGGTGGGGGGTTTAGTGCATGATTGTTGAGCCTACTAGCTGAGAGCTGACAATTGAAAAGGAGGTTGGGCATATTCTAGGTTTTGGTTAAGCATTTGTTGACAGGTTAAAAGTTCTCGGGCATTGGGTAGAGAATTAACATTTTGCTGGGGAATCAAAGTCTCTGTAATGTAGTTGTTTTGTGGATTAGATAGGGAAACAGTTAACTAGTTTGGATCTAACCTAAAAGTTCTTGTTATCAATGCTATTGGTCCAGGACAAGGAGAGGTTCTGCTGCTTCGGTCAGCTCAAGCACGGCTACTAGCAGAGCAAGAGATTTGAGGCGCCAGAGAAAGAGTGGGAAAATTCGGGCTGGCAGGTATATATATATACATCTCTTATGTAAAGTATTAATCGGTAGCAATGATGAGCAAAAATGTAAATGAATAAATTTGGGGTAAAAATGCAGTGCGGGTGAGGAGATGGCTCTTGTTGATCATTTGAAGGGTATGCGGATGACCGATGGAGGAAAGAGAGAGCTGAAGTCGTTGTTGATATGTCTGGTAACACTTGGTGAAACGGAGTCTGCACAGAAGTTGCAACAGACTGCAGAGAATTTTCAGGTCTCGCAAGTAGCAGCTGTAGAGCTAGCAAACGATACAATGTCCAGCGAGAGCGTAGATGAAGAAGTTTATAGCTTTGAACGTTACGCTCAGAAGACGAGATCCACAGCACGAGATTCTGATACTTTTAGCTGGATGCTTAAGGTCTTCGTTAGCCCATGAAGTTCTCTAGATCGGGTTTATGACTTAATAAGCTATATCAACAACAACCTTGTGCTTTTCAAACATCATCTACCTTTTTGGTTCTTTCCTATTTACTGTTTGACACACACTTAAGAGATTAAGGTGCATCGGCTCCATTTTTGTTCGCGGCTTAGGTTCGTGAGTTTGAACAAGATAGGCTTGTTGGAAATTGAACAATGCTCCATCTGAGATTATAAAATGAAAATCCAAACTGTTCGTTTACTTTACTAAAATGAATGATATAATAATATTAAGTTTCACTAGCTTTAGTGCTTTAAAATTAAAACTGAGCAAACACTAGCTAGTGAAAGGTTTGGCTATTTACGCCATAGACAATTCATCATCATGCCCACCACCACCAGCCTGAACGAACTGAAACAGCAATCTATAATGAAATCGACAGAAAAAAAAGTTGATGTCTTTGTCTTTTCTTTTACTTGTCGCCACATCTTTTCTCAAATACATCAGTCTCCGCACATGGACCATATATGGTTGACTTTGACTCCATGATTCACAAAAACTTTTTTTGAAGTCACATCGTAACACATCTTAAGGTCCGCCGCGTGAGTGAGGGGCTGGGCGGACTAAAATGACTTTCTCACAGAACCGCGTTCCATTGAACATAATAAAAGACATATAACCAATTCGTAGTTTTGGATACATGATGTCATTGCTAATACGCACGCAAAATGATGTGTGTATGTGTGTGTTCTTATTTGCTGTCCAACAACGTACGTCACGTGATGTGTTAAGAGGCGTTGTTTTCTCTCATAATTTTCTATTTTCAAATTCTATAGATGTAACTTTCTTTTTTAGCATCACATTAATTTCTTCTTCTTCTTCTTCCTGTTTTGTTTTTTTTCCTGAAGAAAACCTACGTACGTCATACGTTAACTCTATAAATAGCTCCTCGTCTCATCATATATATCATATTGTTATCCGTATAATAAAAATCGAAAAAAAAAACTAACTAAAATACATAATACTTCAAATAAATAAATAAACATTATTTTCTTAGAGCAATTCTATAACTAAATAACTAATTATGACTTTATAGTGCACTTAGAGTGTTTCCTGTCCACTTAATGATGTTCCTATGAACTCGAGGAGAGAAGAAGAGAACCATATGCATTTTCAAGTAAACCATACTTTTTGTTTGACGAGTTATGTTGTGTGTTGCAAAATCATATTGGTAAATCCACTTCATATGAGTTTGTGTCACTTTCTTGTTTTGCTTTGTGGCGTATAAAACGGTCTCATAATGACACAATATAGGACTCTAGTTTCTCTACATGCATGCATGTTAGGTCCCCATATCCCACCAGAATAGTAATGTTATTATTATAGAGAAAAATCCATCAGAAGCCGTTGATAATGTGATTGGACTCATATAGATCGGTTTAGACGGTTACAAAATTATGTGACGAATAAAATTAAAAAACGAAAACAATGGTCATATAAAATAATCAGCGAAAGCGACTGAGATTAGTACTTGAAACTGCCAAATTAATTAAAGGTGGGTATGTTGACAAAAATTTTAAGTGGTCCATGAGAATCAGCACCAAACCAATCAAGCAATTTTTACCCCTTAAAACACGAGTTTAGTGCTCACAATATTTCCTCTTTTTTAGGCAAATGTATTAATTTCCTTGCACTTCACTAATTATGTTTTTTTTAAAAAAAAAAAAATGCTCACATGAAAACGTTATGGTGAGGCTTCAAACAGAATTTTATGTATAAATACACACGCATACGATTTTTATAGATATAACTTTTGTTTTCTTTCTTTTCCATGTAACAAAACCAAAACAACTCTTTTCTAACCATTCACATGAACAAAGTTTTATGCAGCATAATGAAGCTTAAGAGAGCAAAGCCATTCATAGCTATTGTCTTCATACAGTGTTTGTACGCATTGATGTCTATAGTAGCAAAATTAGCTTTGAACGCTGGAATGAGCCCTCACGTTTTAGTTGCTTACCGGATGGCAGTTGCGTCAGTTCTCATTACTCCTTTCGCCCTCGTCCTTGAAAGGTTTGTTTTTCTTCTTCTTCCGGTTCAAACCTACACTACGAACTTAAAAAAAATAATGGTTTCTTGTTATGGAAACGCAGGAACACAAGACCACGGATGACCTTCAAAATCTTGCTTCAAATAGCTATCCTTAGTTTATTTGAGTAAGAAGAAGACTTTGTCGTTTACACCATTTCTGATTCATAATGATAGGGTATTGACTTGTGCTATGTATCCGTGTATGTAAATGTAAGTAACTCTGTTTTTAATGAACAAATGTAGGCCTGTGGTGGAACAAAACCTGTACTACTCAGGGATGAAACTTACCACTGCCACTTTCACATCGGCTTTGTGCAATGCACTTCCTGCAATGACATTCATAATGGCCTGCCTTTTCAAGTAATTAACTCTATCTCTCTATCTCACTCTAAACCAATATTATTTCCCATGCAAACATCACTGAAATGATTTTACTTGGTTTCTGTTTTCTTGTAAGGCTTGAGAAGGTAACAATCAAAAAGCGTCACAGCCAGGCAAAGCTGGTGGGAACCATGGTGGCTGTTGGAGGTGCAATGCTCATGACATTCGTGAAAGGGAATGTCATTGAGCTGCCTTGGACAAAGAACTCAAAGGGTCTTAATGTACATTCACATGCTATGAGGATTCCAAAACAGGACGATATAGCAAGAGGATCAATTATGCTTGTAGCAAGCTGCTTCAGTTGGTCATGTTACATTATTTTACAGGTAGGAACCACATCCGTTCCTCTGAATCTTGGTATCTTACCTTAAAAAACAAACTTTAACTTTAACAAACTCAAACATTTGTTTGGCCCCTGGGCAAATTTTTAAAATAGATCCTTATATTCATATAAATTTTGATTTTGACCCTTTTATTCATAAAAAAATTGGACCCCTTTTATATATATTTTTTTGGATTCCTTTTGTACATAAATAAAAGATTTGGACCCCTTTTATATATAAAAATATTCTCTTTGGACCCGTTTTGTTCATATAAATAAAAATTTCATCCCTTTTATACATACAATTTTGTTTTTTCCCTTAATATGGGGCTACCGCCCCCTTGCTTGCCCTTGTAGTTAAGCCGGCACTGATAATACCTTTAGTGAACAAACAGTGAAATCACAGAGAGTTACAGAGGAATTTATGTTTTTTTCAGGCAAAGATTCTGGCTCAATATCAAGCTGAGCTCTCGCTAACTGCTCTAATGTGCATTATGGGGATGTTGGAGGCTACTGTTCTGGGATTGATATGGGAAAGGAAAAACATGTCAGTCTGGAAAATCCAACCAGACGTGACGCTTTTAGCTTCAATATATGGGGTACAGCAATTCTTATATCTGTAAAACCCTTTTGTGTGTGTGTATGTTTGCTGAAGAAAGAAGTATTGTTGATTGTCTCACAGGGACTTGTCTCAGGGTTAGCATACTATGTTATTGGATGGGCGTCAAAGGAGAGAGGGCCTGTTTTTGTGAGCGCATTCAACCCGCTAAGTATGGTTCTAGTTGCTATTCTGAGCACCTTTATTTTCTTGGAAAATATGTACCTAGGAAGGTAACAATAGCCTTGATCTAAGACTACTATTGTGATAGATCTAAAAGCAGCTGAGAGTATTGATTATGGCTTCTAAATTTGTAGGGTTGTTGGGTCAGTTGTCATTGTCATTGGGATATATTTGGTACTGTGGGGTAAAAGCAAGGACAAGGGAGGGAAGCTTCAACCAAACGCTGGGTGTGCAGAGACTGTGGTAAAGATTGACGAACAGAAGATTCCAACGCCTGATAATAACCGAGTTGTACCCACCAGTGACCAGATAATGATCCCAACAAAGGCAGCAGCTCGATCTCACGAGTCAGTCTGAGATGCCGATTTTGTTCCATGATCTCTCTATATATACCGCATAACATTTTTGATAGTATTGATATGACGGTTTGCCAAAATAATAGCAAGCATTGGGCTACAGAAGTCTCATAAAAGCTTAGAATTTGGCTGTCCTTGCAGTAGTTTATGTACTTCAGTAAAAGAACTAGACTTCATCATAGCAGTACACGGTTCTGATTTATTATATCAGAAGCTATAGTTACAGAGAGATTAAGAATGGATTTCCCTTGACAAAAACCTTCCAGTTGATAACTTCTCTTCTCAAGAGGCCAAAGTAACTGCATCCTTCCCATAGATACGCTTAAGCTCAAGGCTGGCAACTTGATATGAAGCTGAAAAGAGACATAAGTAGAACAATGATTGGCTTTTGTATCTTGTTGTCATGCTCTAAGCAGCAATATCCTATTAAAATGTCTATGTTGCATTACTACCTTTCCAGATGTTGAAATTCTTATGGTTGATATCAGATCCTGTGACATTTTGTATAGCATCGAACAACTTCTCCTGAGGTGAATTCTTCAGCTCTTGAACAACGCCATAAATGGTCTTTCCATTCTCAAAGTATATGTGGTTATTTGGGTGCTTTGTCTTGCAATTAGCATGCTGCTCGAACTCATAAGCATTAAGAACCTGTTGCAAAGTTCAGTTGTAAAATAAGCAGATGACATAGATTTGTATCAAACAGACCTACCAGTGAATATTACTGAAACCATTTGAACCACGGTTCTTACTTTATTAAAGTTACAATTGCTGCAACCACATAGATACCCAGTCCCCTTTATGATTCCTTTGAGATTTTGCTGCCAAATCATGTTTCAGAACATAGAAGATAAAAATGGGAAAGGTTCCTTCACAACACAGATAAAAGAAGAAACTGACCTCACGTGACCACGAATAGTACTTCACAGTAACCCCATCAAACATTCCTGTTGACAACAAGGACTTCACATTTGAAGGAAATGTGTTTGTAGAACCCTTCTTAGCTGTCTTTGAAACATTACTTTTGGGCACGAGTAAGGTATCAACTCTAGGACTAGCATACAAGGGATTCCCAAATTCATAAGACATGTTTTCCTCTGCTTCCACATGAAGAGGAACTTTTGCAGTTGCAGGGTCATGGCTGATGTTCTCAAAACTGTTAATAACACGAACTGATGAACCCAATGTGGTTTCTTTCTGATAATAATCTCCAAAAGATATGGTCTGGCTTCTCTCTTCGTGACAAATTTGATCATTGGTTTCGTCTGCTCTTCCTTGGCAAGAATCCATAGATGCCATGTCACCACCTTGCGTATATAAGGACTGCCCTCCTGACAACACATTGGTATTTTCTTTGAAACAGTTTGGTCTCGTCATGAAAACATTTTCAGGTACTCTGTCACGAGAGAGTAGAGACATAAAGTTCTCTTGTCCTTTGGTGTAGGAGGAACTCATTGAGAAGATATTACAATCAGCCTTTTGAAGAGACTGGCCCATCAATACAAAGTTGTCACCCATTGGTGTGACACCAACACCTTTGTTGCTGAAGTTACTAGCGAATTGCCCTGGCAAGATGAAGCTCTTGTCAATATGACTGAAGGTTTGGCCAAAGGATAGAGTGCTATCTTGACTGCTATGATACGAAGGACCTGTTTCAGATGATCCCCCGTAAAGCTGAACCATGAATTCGGGAATGTTGCCAGTTTCAGAGACTTGATTGACTTTAACTTTTCTGATGGTGTCAAGATTCAATGTGCTACCATGGACCGATGGCAAACCAATTGACGAAACAACATCACTGCATTGCTCGGCCTCAATATGTTGTTGACCAAGGAGATGTGATGTATGCGCAATGGCAGGATCGAATAAGCAATTAGTTAACTGGGAGGGGACAAGAGAACTGTCCCATGCAGAAAGATTCATATGTGCTGCACCAATCTCTACAAATTGTCTCTTATTACCGAGTCGTTGTGAGCCAGACGGTTCTGTCAACCACTGATGACTCCGCTTTAGTTCCACTCTCGAAGACCCAGAATATGGAATCTCCTCTCTGCCAAAATCCTTTGTCATCTTCTGTCACAACCAGCCCAGAGATATTGTTTAAACAACTACACTCCCAAAACTGTGAGAAGATGAAGAAGACTTAGTGCAGATTACAAAAAAACCAAAACATTCTTAAAGGATGATAAAAAAAAAAAAAAAAACTTTGTGTTCTTACAAAATTAGGTAAAGGAAGAATGGGGAACAGTGGAACCCTAAAAATCACGAATCCTGGGTTTCTTACCTTGCAAATTGCATCCCTTGGGACTGAGATGGCAGAGCTGTTCGCGAAGTGAAAAGCAAGAATCCAAGTTAGGAGATTGAGATTTTTAGGGTTAAAAATGAAGAATTTAAGTCACACAATTCGAGAGAAGAGAGAGTTTGAGGTTGAGAGCAGAGTGATGAAGGAAGAGATCATCAAGAAGACTCGTAACTTTAAAAAGAGTAACTGCAAAAAGTTTTTGAAGATCAAATTAAAAAAAAATTGTGGGTGACTGATACAACAAAAATACTTACAATTAAAGTAATCAGATTTCAGTTCAGGCCCTCGGTTTGGTGGTGTAATAACAGTTGAATTTTGGCTGATTTTTTATTTTTTAAGAATCCGGCGGATTAACTGATTCATAAAAAATCATTTGGTGCAACGACTTAAAATAATTAAATAACATAGACGATTAAAAAAATAAGTATAGTAAACAATTCCCATACAAAAGAAATAATTTATTAAATTAAAAATTAAAAAAAAAAAAGGGTCAAGCACCTCATAGTTTATCGTTTGAATTTTTCCTGATTTTTTCTTGTATTATACGATTTGTGTGAGTATGTTGCCTCTTGACCCTTGTAATGTGGCCCTATTTTATTGCAAAGCTAGCCTACACTTACTTTAACACGATACCAGTTAGTTAGACAAAGGCATGCTTGAATGCATCTCAACTAAGGCTTCACCCATTTTACGCAACCATATTTGCGACGGGTAAGTTTAGAGGTTTTACAACTTATGTTTCCAATGATCAAAGGGCATGGTGTTTTTCCAAAAAAAACATTAATTGGATTACACGAGGACTCACCCTTTGCTATAAAGAATAAGACTATGTAGTATAATCATCAAAACAAAGCCTATAAATAACACTAGAAACTAGCTTTCACTTTTTCTTCCAGAAAACGTTTCAATTTTCTATCAAACCCAGCTGCAAAAATGGGTTTTTTACTGCCTGCCTTTCTTTGCCATTTTAGGATTCTTGCACATCCTAATACTCTGAGGTGTTACCTCCACCAGTTCATCCTCTTCAATGTATTCGATGCAGTCGTCCAGACTATAAGTTAAGGGAGTGTCAAGTACCACTGTAATTGAGAAAGGGAGATTTGTGAGCATATGAAACTGAAACTTTCACAAGTTAATAAGATATATAAATATATATGAAATACCTGTTACATCTTTGTTGGACCGTATGTTTGTTGCTGCCTTCTTCTTGCAGATATTTAGGCCCAAGTCACCAGGTCTCTGATGGATACCAACTATCTGACCTTTGTATACATCCACTCCTGCACTTACAAACATTTGCCCTCTCTCTTGCGCACTCGCCAGAGCATACGATGTTGATGTTCCATCTTCAAAGGCAACCTGAAAGACCCACTTTCCTATTCAGAAACCACAAATAAACTACCAAAATGGTATATGCTTCATCAAAAGTTTACTTCTCATATTTTGTGGCCATTTTCGAACAATCTAATTATAAGGATTTTGCTAATTCCTGAAACCTAACTCAACTTTCCAACTTACCAGCGAACCCAGATCACGGGTGCTAATATCACCAGCCCAAGGTCCATAACTGTCAAATATAGTGTTAAGGATAGCTGTCCCTCGAGAAGCTGTTAAGATTGCGTTCCTCAATCCAAGAAGTCCACGTGTTGGGATTTTGTACCGCAGAAAGGTTGTTCCTTCGGATCTGTCATTCAGGATTCACATGCATAGTTAGATTAATCTTAAAAGCTGCAAAGTGTAGATATACCAAGCAGCTTACTTGGAAAAACAACACTCAAGCGCCTCAAAAACATACACACAAAAATCACTACTGAATGAGAAATTAACATGACATCAGGTAGTTTTGTTCTCGTATAAATGCAGTTCAGCTGTAGGAAAGCATTTTCATGACGCTGTTTGACCAAAAGGTTTTAAAAGCAGTAACAAGTCTTGCTCATGTTCATATGGTGATTACAGTCAGCTAATATGACCAAACTGCTGTTATAAGCAACCAAAGGACATTACCAAAACATGTCTTAATCAGTTTGTTCCCACCACGATTAAAATGTTCCTTACCATTAAAACGAGCAGTCTTGACACAAAATCATTATCAAGAGGCAGGAGAAACTATGCGCACTCAGAAACTTGCATATAAAATAAAGAGATGGCAAGAGAAACAATACATACCCTACACCCTGCATATCAAACATCTGTCCACGCCTTTTGCCAAGAAGTTCAACAACAGGCCCCATGTGAGCCTCTGGTACTTCAACAGTTGCTATCTGAATTAGTGGATTTTGAAGTTAGATAGGGCGTTTGGGAAACAATTCACGAAGCAAAAGTTCTTTTCAGTGAGCAGACAATGAAAGCAAGGATATTCAAATCAAATTGAAATCATGGTCTTATAAGTTGCTGCTAATATCTTTGCTAGAAAACTAGTAGGTCAGTCCAAAACTTACCTCATATGGCTCCAGCACTTTATCATTAACCTTTTTGTTGATAACTTTCGGGGGCCCTACCATAAATTCATATCCCTCTCTTCGCCTGGAACATATTACCGTTCAGCTACTATCAATTCGAAATATGAAAGGAATGATGGCCAGTGAAGTACTTACATGTTTTCTATCAGGATGGTAATGTGTAGTGTACCACGTCCACTTACAATGAATGTGTCTGCTGTCTCACCATCGTCCACTTTCATAGCTAGATTTCTTTCAAGTTCACGGTTTAAACGATCTCGTAAGTTCCTGCTCGTTACATACTTCCCCTACACAAAAGGAAAGATAATTCATCCATGTTTATGACTTCCCTCTTAATATTTTGTAGCTATGCGTTCATGGAAAATAGAGTAAGATGGAGATAGACTCATGACAGTATCATCAGCCATGACTCGACATACCTCACGACCAGAAAATGGAGAGGTGTTTACAGAGAAGGACATTTTCACAGTTGGCTCTTCTACTTTGATTGTAGGTAGAGGCTTCCCATGTACTTTATCAGCAATAGTCTCCCCTATCTGTAAATTAAGGGTATGCAAGGAAACCAATACGTTACAACTCAATTAGCAATAAAAAGGAAAAATGACAAGTGGCTGAAACTATCCATGCTTATACGTGTACCTGAATGTTGTCTATGCCACATACAGCGCAAATATCTCCAGCTGCCACTGAATCAGTAGGTACTCTGTAGAATTTCTCATATACAAAAAGCTCACTAACTTTTGCAAATCTACAGGAATCTTCAGAAGTGCACACCTGTAAAGTTATATCGCAATAAGTCTACTATAAACCATATCAATTCTGCAAGAAGTTGGTGAGTTCGTATTGGATTCTTGCTGATTCGTAAGGTTTTGCGGTCATCCCCCAATCAGTTACGTCTTCAACGTATTTCATCACAAGATCTAACGAATTTAGAAACTTAAGGGGATAGTTTTTATTTGAGCCCACATCATTTATGTCCCATAACATAGGAATAAGTTCAAGATTGATAAAAGTGTTACCCTGACATCCATTCCTTTGCGGAGTACCCCTGCGTGTAGTCTTCCAATGGCAATGCGTCCTTTATGCTCATCATACTCAATATTTGTGGCCTGAACAAAAAAAAACATGTTAGTTGCATACAAGTGAATAATCTATTCAACTAGATTGTTTGGTTCACTGAAATTTCTTTAACATTTTGGTTTGAGGAATATCCCAGTGCAGTAAACCAGAAGGCTTATTACTTATAATATGATAAGTTCATCAATTTGACCGGGTATGAACCCAGACTCAAGCCACAAATTGTTTTCGTTATTTCAGAGTGCCATTAGTTTCTTGGATTTAAAAGCTTGTAGCAAGTGACTGCTTTTAGTTGGTGAGAGACTATATATGCAAGATAGCTTTTTGGCACTAACTGGAAAACACATAAAACATGAAACGAAGGTAAGATAATCACAATAACTCACAAGCATCTGCAGTGCACCATCTTTTTCAATATTTGGCCCAGGTACACATCTGATTATAGCTTCGAACAGGGGTCCCAGGTCTTCTGCAAGGTCATCTGGAGAAAGTCCCGCCTTTCCTTTAATCCCACTAGCATATATCGCTTGGAAATCACACTACACTCCACACAAAAATATCATTAAGATTAGTCTCACGAAAATATACTACACAAGGAATAGACAAACCCAAATCAACAATACCTGTTCATCTGTAGCATTCAGTTCAATAAAAAGTTCAAATGTGGAATTGACAACAAATTCAGGACGAGCAGAAGGCCTGTCAATCTTGTTAACGACCACGACAACAGCATGTCCAAACTCAAGAGCCTTCTTTAAAACAAACCTTGTCTGGGGCATAGGTCCCTCAACAGAGTCAACCTAAGAAATTGAGGAGAGGAAAATGAGAAATACAGAACAAAAAAAAGTTTCTTATAAAGCATTGAGAGAAGCAACATATTTTACCACAAGAAGAACTCCATCAACCATGTTCAGAACACGCTCCACTTCACCCCCAAAGTCAGAATGGCCAGGAGTATCTATAATATTTACTTTAGTATTTTTGTAAGTGATGGAGGTATTTTTGCTAAGAATAGTGATTCCTCTTTCACGCTCAAGGTCATTTGAGTCCATGATCCTCTCTTGCATGACTTGGTTATCTCGGAAAACCTGCAAAAATAATGTTAAGGGTTTATAAGAAAACGAAAATTAAAGTTTCTCATGTTGGATAAAGAACAAACCCAATGCCATTATTTGCATTTTTGCAACTGTTACCTTAGCTTGCCTAAGCATAGAATCAACCAAAGTAGTTTTGCCATGATCAACATGAGCTACGATTGCTATATTCCTCACGTCATTCCTCCTATCCAACTGCTTCTTCTTCACCTCTATTGGCATAAACATAGCAAAGCGATTTTGTTTAGAGAACCAAATCAACCAAAAAAAGATACAGAGTGAACTTAACCTAAGTGTAATTCTCAGAACTTTGATTGACAGGTTTCTTATTTTTATTTCAAAAACTCGTTCGTTTGCTTGAACCCAAACCGAAATCAATTTTCAGCAGTAAAACTATCTGAAGAGAAAAAGAAGAAAAAATGACCGGAGGCTGGTTCGGCGGTTGAGGCGGAGCAAGTGATGGGACGAGGAAGCGGACGGCGGGAAGGGAATCGGAGAGCTCGTCCCCCAGGTTTAAGCGCGGAAGCGAAGCTAACGCCGAGCACTTGTTGCTTGTGAAGCAGAGGAGAAGCTTGTCTCCTCAAAACCGCTGGAGAAGCGGAGGAAGTGCTCAAGCTAAGCTCCATTATAATTCTCTCCGCCGCGAATTTTGAGGAGATTGGGAGAATAGAGATAGAGAGAGAGAGAGAGAGAGAGAGAGAGAGAGCTTAGAGGATATATTTGGTTGGAGAGGAGAAGCTGAATGAATAGCTGATTGTTTTATTCCGAGGATTGAATTAAGAAGAAGACTGCGCAGTAGAGGGACCAGGTTAAGCCACGTCTCCACTCTTCAACTTATCGCATTCCCCAACTTGACTACTCCGGGCATGGGTAAGTAAGTGGTAACGAGCTTTTTCCTTAAGTGACGTAGTTGAATGGTTCATTGGCTGGTTGCATTTCAGAATTAACTTTAATCATCAAATTCCAAACAAATTCTACACTTCTACTAGTTTGAATCACATTCTCTACACTTCGTGTGTAACCCATAAAGTGATGCTTTCGACATGATAAAATAACATGGCGAAGCAAGTTTCGTATTATCGTTTTCTGAGGGACCAAACATCAAATAGGAGGATTGTATAATTTACATCAATAAGAATATAATGAAGGGGTATTGAGGATACTTCATCACCAAATTATCATTCTCAGTCTTCTTCTGACTTGAGCATCATGGTGTTGTTGATGATGATGATCTCTCTTGCAAGTATTGGATTCACAAATGCTGACTGCTTTTTAAGATATCAGGATATTCACAGCTTCAGGTCTATTCGGTCGGACCATTCATATATGCCAGAGTAGACCTGGTCATGTCCTATATCAGACCCGTTACCTCCTGCGGCGACCCTCATGATATCCTCTATCAACGCAAAGTTTCCCATTATATCGACATGAGCTCCACTCTGGGTCCCTCGCCCTTCCAGCAGGTTCGCAGGCGGAGAGTGATTGTATTCTCTAATGTAAGTCTTGATTCCTGAAGGGTTGAATCTTGTCTTGCCACGCCATGCTTTGGCACACATGTACCCGGCACTTAGGACCGGTACTGTTTCATCCCCATCCACATTGTAAACCCCTGCTTTCAGACAGCTATCTTCGTCCTCCTCGTGAGCAGAAGTGAAGATCTGAAACGGGATGCAACTGTCAGGAGACTGGTTAAGCTTGTATACGTATGCTCGTTCTGTTGGTATCCCAACTCCGTACAATGAGAAGATTTCCATTTCAGGAGCATTGGGTAATCTGAAACAGGAGAACAAACCAAACTGAGTATTTATTTTAATAAATTAGCCAGAGGATAAATGATGATCCTAATGGGATAGAGAACAATTATATTTCAGGTCTCAGGATGATTAACTGAGCAACAAATACATATAAGATGCTCCGGCTAGTTCCAGGTTATTGCTGGTAAAACCCAGAAAGTGAAAGAGAGTCTACTACACTCCTTTTAAACTAGAAGGTGGTAATAAGGCTGGGGTTTTCAGCCAATTAATATATTTGCCATGTCAAAGCCACCTTTCAGCTGCTTCTATAAGCAAGTGTCACCTTTATCAACTTTGGAACCTCAATATAACTGACCAAGCCTTTTCAAGTTAAGACTCAGATAGCTTTATTAGATTTGGAGCCTAAAACCATATCTAAGTTGACGGAAAATAAATGACTCATAATGCGTCAAGCATAGAGTTATATCAAAATAACCACTTACTTTGTCTCCAACGGATTTGACCAATATTTGGGATCTTTATACTTGGGGTCATCCAAATCATCAGCAATTCCATAAGAGAAATGAGCGGAACCACGCGCCATCATCTTAGGAGCAACATAATGTAGTAGATCTATAACTGCATCAGCAGTGTAGACCTTATACTCAGCAATAGCTTTGATCCCTGCAATTCCCATATCATGGTACTCTGTCCACACGTCACGACAGGTGTGATTTGGGAAACTCTGACCTTTGACCGCACCCTTCACCAAGTAAAATGTATAGATTATTCATCACCTCATCACAAACGGTACATGGTTTATACAATTTAAATGTGCTTACTCGAAAATCAATATTATTAATCTCAGAGGATGCAGCCTCTGCTATTTCTTTCCCGAAAGATATCATCCTTCCATAGTTCACAGGCTTTATCTTGGAAACTCCATTTTCACCTGCTTCACCACAAGTCTCGTTTCTCTTTTGCTTATTCCCACAGCAGGTGTGGCCTTTCTCAGGCGACCAATCAAGACCGCCCCATATTGTGTCACCTCCCTTCGGTAACATAGACATTGTTGAGTCCCATGTGCGTGTCATTCTCATTATATGCTGCAAGGTCTGAAGTCTAAAAATATCGGTGTCTAAGAACCCTGGAGCAATCGCTCTGCAATTTCAAAGACAGTAAAGTTCTATTAAGCAACCAAGCGACTAAAAGTCTAACTAATCCAACGATTCTGTAGTTAAGCAGAAATTAAAGACCATAGCTGAACATACAGGAAGATTTAAAGACACATAAAGTAACATTAATTGGTAAAGAATGTAAGCATGGAAGCTCAAGCACTTTCCAGAGCAAAATTCAGTGCCCTCCATGACAGTATGATGAGTGTTTTCGTCAACGCTAAGAAACTGATAAGACGCTGACTTTCAATATTTCTTCAAGTAGTTCTATACTTAATTTGCCTAAAAATAATCAGGCATTTCTTTGTCGCACTTGCAAAGAAAGTTATTAGTATTAAGTTAGGCAATTATTGCTCAAAAAGAAGATGAGTACAGCATTGAAAACAGTAAAATCATATAAATAATATAGTACATACATACCAACTCGACATTTATTTACATGAAACTGAAAGTATCCTAGTTCACTCTATCACTCGACTATCTTAATTCTTAACTATCACTATCAAATTCTCAAGAGAGTTCCAACTTCACAGGCAGCAAAAATAATCAACCAACGTCAATATTATAGCAGCTATAATAAAGCACTGTTCTTAGAATTGATATCTAGTACTAGTAGTAGCATAAATTTGAGTTCGAGAGGTTCTTATCATCTTAAGCACAAGCAGATATTCAATACCTGGCAACTGCGACATCCTTTGCTTCAGCAGAGAAAAGCCCAGAAACAGCTTTTGGAACACCAAGAAACGGTCCACCAATGTTCATTACAGCCTTTATATATTTGGCACACCAATTTGGCCCACCCCCACCACCCATTGGAGCTGGCTCCTCAACCCATTTCATAAAATGTAGAAAATACAGGACCCCCATGGAATGCGGAACAATAACTGCTTTTTTTCCACCATTGGTAGAAACCATCAACTCTATATTACTTTTCATACGGCTGAGAGTCTGGTCACGCACCTATTAGTTCAACAAGAAACAAATTTAAACCGTAAGTGATGAAGAAAGAAACGTGGCATCAACCAGAACAATAGAAAGAATTATGAGAAAAGAACCTCAGTGTTCTGAAACGAAAGCCTCCAGTCATATGCAGCCATATACATGTTTTTTTCTTCATATCCAATATGTGCAAGGTTAGCAATCAGCACAGCCCATACAAAGTAGCCAGGAGCAAAGTAGTCAGCAGCAACGAGTCCTGATACAGCTCTCACTCTAATACCATCAGGATCCAACCCAGTTTCATTGTCAAGTGACATGTGTTCCACCCAACATAGAGGCCTAAATCAAAGAGATCATCAGTTAGTTAAGATACTAACACTGTCCCATCTCTAACATAGCAAAGAAAAAAGAAGAAAGATGCAGATCGTAACAAATAAAACAGATGTAGCCCACAAGATAGTTTATAAAAAGTAATCTATAGCAGGTTAGAGAGGAGTTCATAGATTGATAACAGAAAAAAGATGAAAGAAATTCAAGACATATATAACTAGACTCAGATGTTGAAAACTTTGAAAATCACATATTCAGTTATCAGAAATAATTTGAGAAAAGCACGTTGAGCTAATGAAAGACACAAAAGAAACTAGCTTTAATTGTACATGTGCGTAGTTGACTAATAAAGCAACAGTCCTCTATCACAGCTTAAATTAAGCACACTTTTCACAGATGTATTCGGAACTTCTCTATTCCTAACAGAAACATAAAACACTACTTCCCTATACGCAACACTCAACTTGACAGTAAGGGAACAACTTGTTATCAACGGAATCTACAGCTTGTCTAGCAACCGATTTGGTAATAAAATGACTTGAAATTCACAAGGCAGGTGCAATATTAAGATCTAAAATTTAACAAAAGTAAATGTATTCATTCCCTTGGTGACTTAGCTTCAAACCCAAATTTGGTAATTACGTTCCCATACACGCAAACACAAAATACAACAAAAACACCATTCTTAAAAGAAGATAGCCTTTCACATCTAAAAAGCGTCTTATAAAGAGTAAGAAGCAAGCAGCAAATGCGTGAGCTCATCAGATCCAACCCAAATCCCAATATATATAAGATAAAAGAGTGAGAATTTGAGCTCACCTTTTATAGACTTCACCAAAAGTACCTCCCCACAAACGTTTTCTAAACAAACCATCAGCACACTGTTTACCTTCCCAAAGCTCAAGCCCACCAGTAACAATCCCAGGGATGAACACAACGGGATGCTGGGCCTTAAGACCTTCTTTCTTAAGCTTCACACCAGGCGGGTCGGGTAAAGGACCCGTGATTCGCTCCGTTACATACTGAGGAAAGCTGGCGGGCATTGCGTTGTAAAGAAAGAGGAGAAACCACCATGTGACACACACACAGCCAATGAACCAACAACATGAATCGACACACGACCACTTGCCTCCTCCGTTCGATTTCTTATGGGTTTTCGAAGAAGAAGAAGAAGATTCATGAGGTGGTTTCTTCTGGGAATCCTCATCAGACGATGAATAAGAGGCATCCCCTTGTCCACTTAGACGAAGCTATGGACTTTGTCAATCTCTTGGAAGAACCCAAGATTAGGGGATATTTTGTTTAGATCAATCGAGAGAGACAAAGAGAGCTCTGCTTCGCTGCGAATTTCTGATACCAATCAAAAATCAAATTTTGTTTCTATTTGTTTTTTTGTTCGACTTTTCTGTTTTTTTTTTTTTTTTCGTTCTGATAATTCCAATTTCCAAGGGACTCGGACCGTATCCGTATGGGCAAAAACGTGACCACTTGGTTCTGGTTGCGGTTCAAGGGTCAACCTTAGACCCGACCGATCCGTTTCGTTGATTTCATTGTTTAGTTTTTTAGTCCGTAACAATTTTTTAATCACCTAGTTTAACACGCCGCTTGTATTTTTTACAACTATAATAATCAGTTTTAAGTATTTGGACCTTAATTATGTTTAGAACACATGACACAAGTCCACACGCCCATGACGTTAGCCCACACTCCCAAGGTTGACCCTTTTTTTGTGTGTGCTAACGTCACCTGTGGGATGTACGATGGGTGGCTTATTCGAACCAGACTAGGTTGGACACACTAAATAGTTAAATACTACAGACTGCACCAAAAGCCTATTGCAGCCAAACATCATTTATCACCAAATTGGTGTTGGTTCGAATTGCAACTTGCAAGAAGCATTTTTGCTATCCTACCTTGGGTTAAATTAGGTTGATGAGCCTACTACAAGAGCCTAAATCAACTAAACCTTTCTACCCTTTATAATATTAGAAGGAAAAGAAAGGCAGGGAGAAAAATTGAAACCTTAAAGGAGAAACTCGACCTTGGAGGGAAAAAATCATATTTCATTATCATCATATGAAATCGTGAATCAAAGAGATTTGTCATTCGTTTAATCCTAACCGTAGCTACTAGTCAACTTAAATATATTATAATGTGAGATTGAAACCTTAGACTTAAGTTTCATTACAAGTTGTAAGTAACAGAAGGATGTTCAAATGTGATGTGACGACTATGTAGTACAAACTGCAATACTACATGCCCATCTACATTTACTTATAATCTTAAAAAATACTATATGGTGAAATTGATAAGATTTCACTTCCATCTTTTATAAACAAACTTGGATGATGATGATGAAATTTAATTGCATCAATGCATTTCTAGACGTTTACAACTAAAATTTTGATTTTTAAGATTTATTTCTTATGAGTCTTATAGTTATTATTTGTTTTTCTGCATTTATTATTTGGTCTTGATATGTGTTTTTCGTGAATACAACCAAAAAAAAATTACTAGTGGACAAATATTAGACTGGACCAAACTAAACCAAAAAACTATACATATTTTGTGCGGGCCGGATTGGACCGGCTACCCCAAAATAGTGTCGTCATAGGAAAAAAATCTTTTACATGGCTGAAACCGCAAGCACGATCATCTCGAGACAGCAACATAAACTTATCCACTAAAAAACAAAGATAATAAATCACTCCAATATCTCTACTACACTCCTAAAAACCATGAAATATGAATAGAAATCTCAATGAGCCAATCAGAAGGCAGCAAAGTCCATCTCATTGTGTCCTAAGCGGATATACATCCAACCAAACTCGACCTCACAAGTAGAGTCCCCCTCGTGTGTCCACGTGTCCTTCCCTCCCACCACTTACCTTCAAAACCATCGCTGCTTTTTTAGTTCCTTCTTCCGAAGCGTTGCTTTTGTAGCAGAAGAACTCAAGTGTGTAAGACACAAACCAGACTAAACCAGAAGAGATAGAGAGATCTCTTCCCTCAATTCTCAATCTCCTCTCTTATCCTCGTCTCTTTGATTACAACTGTTGGAGAATCCGGCAGCCATAACAAAATGGCTTCGCTTGTGTATTCTCCATTCACTCTATCCACTTCTAAAGCAGAGCATCTCTCTTCGCTCTCCAACAGTACCAAACATTCTTTCCTCCGCAAGAAAAACAGATCAACCAAACCAGCCAAGTCCTTCTTCAAGGTGAAATCCGCGGTTTCTGGAAACGGCCTCTTCACACAGACGAACCAAGAGGTCCGCCGTATTGTTCCGATCAAGAGAGACAACGTTCCTACGGTGAAAATCGTCTACGTAGTCCTCGAGGCTCAGTACCAGTCATCTCTCACTGAGGCAGTCCAAACCCTCAACAAGACTTCGAGATTCGCATCCTACGAAGTCGTTGGGTACTTGGTTGAGGAGCTTCGAGACAAGAACACTTACAACAGCTTCTGCGAAGATCTTAAAGACGCCAACATCTTCATCGGTTCTCTGATCTTCGTCGAGGAATTGGCGCTTAAGGTTAAAGATGCTGTCGAGAAGGAGAGAGACAGGATGGACGCAGTTCTTGTCTTCCCTTCCATGCCTGAGGTAATGAGACTGAACAAACTCGGATCTTTCAGTATGTCTCAATTAGGTCAGTCAAAGTCTCCCTTTTTCCAACTCTTCAAGAGAAAGAAACAAGGCTCTGCTGGTTTTGCCGATAGTATGTTGAAGCTTGTTAGGACATTGCCTAAGGTTTTGAAGTACTTGCCTAGTGACAAGGCTCAAGATGCTCGTCTCTACATCTTGAGTTTACAGTTCTGGCTTGGAGGGTCTCCTGATAATCTTCAGAATTTTGTTAAGATGATTTCTGGATCTTATGTCCCGGCTTTGAAAGGTGTCAAGATCGAGTATTCTGATCCAGTTTTGTTCTTGGGCACTGGAATCTGGCATCCTCTTGCACCAACCATGTACGACGATGTGAAGGAATACTGGAACTGGTATGACACTCGAAGGGACACCAACGACTCACTCAAGAAGAAAGATGCAACAGTTGTGGGTTTGGTCTTGCAGAGAAGTCACATTGTGACCGGTGATGATAGTCACTATGTGGCTGTTATCATGGAGCTTGAGGCCAGAGGTGCTAAGGTTGTTCCTATTTTCGCAGGAGGGTTGGATTTCTCTGGCCCCGTTGAGAAATATTTCGTAGATCCGGTGACAAAACTGCCCATTATAAACTCTGCTGTCTCGTTGACCGGCTTTGCTCTAGTTGGTGGACCTGCAAGGCAGGATCATCCCAGGGCTATCGAAGCCCTAAAGAAGCTTGATGTTCCTTACCTTGTGGCAGTACCACTGGTGTTTCAGACAACTGAGGAATGGCTAAACAGCACACTTGGTCTGCATCCTATCCAGGTGGCACTGCAGGTTGCCCTCCCTGAGCTTGATGGAGCCATGGAGCCAATCGTTTTCGCTGGTCGTGACCCTAGAACAGGTTAGTCCCACTTATGAACATATTGCATATTTCAGAATTGTCATTACATTACTATTGTGGGAATGTTTTCTTATGGAAGAGGTTTTACAATTGCTACAGGGAAATCACATGCTCTCCACAAAAGAGTGGAGCAGCTCTGCATCAGGGCGATTCGATGGGGTGAGCTCAAAAGAAAAACTAAGGTATTGTATTACTACTCGCCCTAATCACACTACTTGATGACTTTCTCAACAATGTTGTAATGTATGTTCTCATGAATCAACTCTGGCTTCATTGCAGACTGAGAAGAAGCTGGCGATCACTGTTTTCAGTTTCCCACCTGATAAAGGAAATGTAGGGACTGCAGCTTACCTCAACGTCTTTGCTTCCATCTACTCAGTCTTGAAAGACCTCAAGAGAGATGGCTACAATGTTGAGGGACTTCCTGAGAATGCAGAAACCCTTATCGAAGACATCATTCATGACAAGGAGGCTCAATTTAGCAGTCCTAATCTGAATGTAGCTTACAAAATGGGAGTCCGCGAGTACCAAGAGCTCACTCCTTATGCCAATGCCTTGGAAGAAAACTGGGGGAAACCTCCAGGGAACCTGAACTCAGACGGAGAGAATCTTCTGGTGTTTGGCAAAGAGTACGGTAACGTTTTCATTGGCGTCCAACCGACGTTTGGATATGAAGGTGATCCCATGAGGCTGCTTTTCTCCAAATCAGCCAGTCCTCATCATGGTTTTGCTGCTTACTACTCTTATGTAGAGAAGATCTTCAAAGCTGATGCAGTACTTCATTTTGGAACACATGGATCACTTGAGTTTATGCCCGGGAAGCAAGTGGGAATGAGCGATGCTTGTTTTCCAGACAGTCTTATCGGTAACATTNCGGAAGATGATATTTCATCTCTTCCTTCTATATTAGCTGAGTGTGTTGGAAGGGAAATAGAGGATGTTTACAGAGGAAGTGACAAGGGTATCTTGAGCGATGTAGAGCTTCTCAAGCAGATCACTGATGCCTCGCGTGGTGCAGTTTCAGCCTTTGTGGAAAAAACGACAAACAGCAAAGGACAGGTGGTGGATGTGTCTGACAAGCTAACCTCTATTCTTGGGTTTGGAATCAATGAACCATGGGTTGAGTATTTGTCCAACACAAAGTTTTACCGGGCGAATAGAGACAAGCTCAGAGGAGTGTTTGCTTTCCTTGGAGAGTGCCTGAAGTTGGTGGTCATGGACAACGAACTCGGGAGTTTAATGCAAGCTTTGGAAGGGAAGTACGTCGAGCCAGGCCCTGGAGGTGATCCTATTAGAAACCCCAAGGTCTTACCAACCGGTAAAAACATCCATGCCTTAGATCCTCAGGCTATTCCTACAACTGCAGCAATGGCAAGTGCCAAGATTGTGGTAGACAGGTTGGTAGAGAGACAGAAGCTCGAAAACGACGGGAAGTATCCCGAGACAATCGCGCTTGTTCTCTGGGGAACTGACAACATCAAGACATATGGGGAGTCTCTCGGGCAGGTTCTCTGGATGGTTGGTGTGAGACCAATTGCTGATACCTTCGGCAGGGTCAACCGTGTCGAGCCTGTGAGCTTAGAAGAGCTAGGAAGGCCTAGGATCGATGTTGTTGTTAACTGCTCTGGTGTCTTCCG
>NC_025692.1:1870880-1872454 GCF_000633955.1 Camelina sativa | reverse complement strand
TCTAGATCGCCCGGAAGATGACATTTCATCTCTTCCTTCTATATTAGCTGAGTGTGTTGGAAGGGAGATAGAGGATGTTTACAGAGGAAGTGACAAGGGTATCTTGAGTGATGTAGAGCTTCTCAAGCAGATCACTGATGCCTCGCGTGGTGCAGTTTCCGCCTTTGTGGAAAAAACGACAAACAGCAAAGGACAGGTGGTGGATGTGTCTGACAAGCTAACCTCTCTTCTTGGGTTTGGAATCAATGAGCCATGGGTTGAGTATTTGTCCAACACAAAGTTTTACCGGGCGAATAGAGACAAGCTCAGAGGAGTGTTTGCTTTTCTTGGAGAGTGCTTGAAGTTGGTGGTCATGGACAACGAACTCGGGAGTTTAATGCAAGCTTTGGAAGGGAAGTACGTCGAGCCAGGCCCTGGAGGTGATCCTATTAGAAACCCCAAGGTCTTACCAACCGGTAAAAACATCCATGCCTTAGATCCTCAGGCTATTCCTACAACTGCAGCAATGGCAAGTGCCAAGATTGTGGTAGACAGGTTGGTAGAGAGACAGAAGCTCGAAAACGACGGGAAATATCCCGAGACAATCGCGCTTGTTCTCTGGGGAACTGACAACATTAAGACATATGGGGAGTCTCTCGGGCAGGTTCTCTGGATGGTTGGTGTGAGACCAATTGCTGATACCTTCGGCAGGGTCAACCGTGTCGAGCCTGTGAGCTTAGAAGAGCTAGGAAGGCCTAGGATCGATGTTGTTGTTAACTGCTCTGGTGTCTTCCGCGATCTCTTTATCAACCAGGTATGTAGATCAAAGCATTCACTCTTCTTTCATTTAGATTCTTGTTGGTTAGTCTCTCATGGTGCTTCTTTCTTGAATGGTTTCAACAGATGAACCTTCTTGACCGTGCTATCAAGATGGTGGCTGAGCTAGATGAGCCAGTAGAACAAAACTTTGTGAGGAAGCACGCGTTGGAACAAGCAGAGACCCTTGGCATTGATATTAGAGAGGCAGCTACACGAGTTTTCTCAAACGCTTCAGGGTCTTACTCATCCAACATCAATCTTGCTGTTGAGAACTCTTCATGGAACGATGAGAAACAGCTTCAGGACATGTATCTGAGCCGTAAATCGTTTGCGTTTGATAGTGATGCTCCTGGAGCAGGAATGGCTGAGAAGAAACAGGTCTTTGAGATGGCTCTTAGTACCGCAGAAGTCACGTTCCAGAACCTGGATTCTTCCGAGATTTCCTTGACTGATGTGAGCCACTACTTCGACTCTGACCCAACAAACCTGGTTCAGAGTTTGAGGAAGGATAAGAAGAAACCAAGCGCCTACATTGCTGACACTACAACTGCAAACGCACAGGTGAGTGAAGTTTTCTCTGTAGTCTTCATACATTTACTGTCTATGGACTATAGTTTGGTTGGATATTGAACACATTCCTTACGTACATTTTGAATATGGCAGGTGAGGACACTGTCTGAGACAGTGAGGCTGGACGCAAGAACAAAGCTGCTGAATCCAAAGTGGTACGAAGGAATGATGTCAAGTGGATACGAAGGAGTTCGGGAGATAGAGAA
>NC_025692.1:1867368-1870820 GCF_000633955.1 Camelina sativa | reverse complement strand
TTTACTCTCGAAGTCATCCACCAGAACCGCGAAAACATTCTCCTTGCTATGAAGAAGCATTTAAACAGCATCTGTTACCCAGCTTTTGAGGATATATGCGTGCGCGCTGAGATGAATAACAAGGAGATTGCAGAGAAGGCGATAGAGATGATGAAGCTGTTGAGTATTAACAGAGCTGTTCGTAGGCCTGAATCAAGCAGCCAGTTCTTCAGTGAACAACAAGAAACAACAAGAACAAGAAATGTTGGTGCAATATTCTCTGAGGATGAGCAATCAAGGGAAGACGAAAGGACTGTCTTCCTCACATTTTCTAGAGGATACCCAATCACTGAAGCAGAAGTGCATGCCTACTTCACCAGGTATACTGAATCCATTTATTTGAGCTATGCATTTATATAGATATATAGTTGATAGTGCTTAAATGGTATAGTGTGTATGTGTTTGGTGTGTTGAAGGAGATTTGGGGAGATAATAGAAGCGATAATCATGCCACCAGGAGAAGGGAATGAGCAGGCGCTGTATGCAAAGATGGTGTTACATTCTGCCGCCATGATACCGGAGATTGTAAGCGATGAGGTAACCAGGACCAAATACATCATTAATGGAAAACATGTTTGGGCTCGAAAATACATCCCTAGATCCTCCATGATGACCATTAATAATGGTGCCCCATCCAATGGCGTGTCTCTCTAGTTTTTTCTTATATCATAATGCATGCTTCTTGTTTGATCTTGAGGACCAGTCGTGTGTGTACCTTTATCATTTCCTTGGAACTTTATTTCGTATTCGATATTTATGTTGTATCGGTGACTTCTCACAAGTCGAAACTATTTTGCATGGTCTCTTTATTTCGTCGTCACCTTTGATTATATCTTTCATTTTCTCTACATTTTTCTTCTTTTTGTTTTTGCAATAACTCGTTATTTTACTTTAAAAAAACATTTCTCTATATCTTTTGTTTTTATTTCAAAGATTTTTTTTTTAATATGTTCAGAACAAATGAAGATAAATTTTTTGTTAACTTTGTCTTATGCACAGACACTTTACTTACTAGTAGTTTTTAGATTAATACTTTAATTGATATAACAACAAAACTGAAACTAAAGTGAGAGAAGACTTGCAACTGTGACAAAAATGATTTTCTATGCATAAAGAAGTCAGTCTGGTTGGACTGGAGACAAGAAAAAAAAAAGTCTGGTTGGACTGGCGAGAAGCAATAAAGAAGCAGGCGCATAAACGCAGAGGGAGATCGGTGGAGTCTGTAACAAACTTAATCCTAACTCCTAAACTCATTTATTGTTTATGAGATATGTTATCACTTTACATCGTGAAGAAGAGTTGTAACTTCTAACCATAATAAAGAATATGAATATGCTTAAGACATGGCAGAAGACAATCACAAGGATGTGTNTATGGCAGCAGACAATCACAAGGATGTGTGAGCCAAGTTATACATAGAAATCGCGATCTCTGCACTAATCAGTATAATGATTAGCCACTCCAGGAAAGTTGATTTCCTGTTCTGAAGTATTTCTTGAAGGAAACGAATGTTGTGCTGCAAATTTCGCATAAACCAAATCACCAATAAGTACTATTTTCGACACAAAATGACTAAGATCGATCATGAGAAAGAGATAGTGTAAGATGATAATAATACCTCTACAAACTTCAGCTTATAATCAAGGTTTCCAAATCTCTGTGTCAGTTCAAATTCATCTCTGAGATACTCCCATATCTGACCATATTTCGCATCCTTCCAAGCTATATCTGACCTGAAATTTTCCCAAAACTAAAGTGAGTCACAACTATCCACAAAACTAGTCAAGACAGGCATCCATTCTCGACTTCTTTACCTCTCAAACAGACCAAGCTTCAGAATCACATCAGCCAGATTAGAATTAGCCCTTCCAACTAACTGGAACAGCTTTTTCCTAGTCATTGTAAACGTTCCTGTTTTCTCCAACCGACGGTTTATGTCAGTGAATTCTGCTACTATACCATCAACCTAACAAAAACAGATTGCGCTCACCCACGGTTATTTCTTTTTAATTCTTCACAATCCAAAATATCTGTATGGATTTGACATGGTTACCTGCCCTTCGTAGTAATCGAGAGCAATACTAAGCCCCAGAACACTGCCTATGGTTCTGATCCCATCAATATTCAAGAACTGCAACATGATAACATCCAGTCCTCCCTCCATCCATTTGTTCAGATTTGGATCCTCTCTTACTTCATACTCTGCAGTTTTACAGAACCAAATATATGAAATTAAGCACCACAGCGGAAGTTTCCAACAGCACACAGCAAAAAAAAAAAAAAAAAGCGCAAACTGACCATCTTTTCTCATTTCAGGAAGCAAACCATAAGCATGCCTCTCCACCACTTTAAGATACTCATCAACCTCGTGTTCCCGTACATTAAATAACACAATCGATCCATACTGATACACTACCATGTAAATACACTCACTCCCACTTATACATCCAGCATTAGTGCCCTGAAAAATCAGATATCAATCCATAGAACAATCAACATTTCACAATAAAACTGAATAAAGAGTTAAAGCTCCAACTTACAGTGGGATCAGAATGATTGCAGAACTTAAGAACAGCATAGTTAGTCATACGCGAGGTAGGTGGGATGAAGTTCTGTTTGTTATGCTCAATTAAGCTTCTCAAATCAACGCTGCAAAAAATTACATCCACGAAGATATAAAGAGGCTTGTTCCAATCATCACTTCATAACATTTATAAACACACGCATTGGCAAATACATCCACTTCTCTAAGCTTCGATCGTGAACCAACATATACAAAGGGTTCAACTATGAAATCCACCCATCACTAATCAATGGAGGATTAGATAATCACATTCCTAATCCGATCATGATTCCCGCTATGACATAAACGCATCACCTTCACACATGAAACAACATTTTGGGGGAAAAAGTAATACCTAGTGGAGAAGAAATAAGCTCGTACAGGAATAGAATGTTGCACCTCTAAGCCTCCACGATTCTCATCATCAACCACCGTTGGATTCTCAGTCTGCTGCTGCGGCTGAACCAAAGCGACGGAGGCAGTCGTCGACGAAGACGAAGAGATAGCCCTCGCAGTGAAGTGATAACCGAGGTTTCGATTTGCTCCAATCCCGTAAACCGGAGAATTAGAGATCGGTAGGACATTGGAGAAACTTCGAGAGGGAGTATCGGAAAACGACCGCAAAGCGAAGTGTAACGGAAGCGAAAGCGACGGCGGTTTCTGCTTAGAGGTAAAGATCGAGAAGAGAATTGAACGGATGGGAGGGGCTATGGTTTTGACGTAGACGTCAATGGAACGCATCATTTTTGATTTACACCGTGTAAGACGGCGAAGTAGATGAATTGATTGATGAACAAGCCGGCGTCGACTGGAAATGCAGAATTTGTACCTTTTTTTTTTTTTTTTTTTT
>NC_025692.1:1856642-1867271 GCF_000633955.1 Camelina sativa | reverse complement strand
CTTTTTTTTTTTTTTTTTTTTTAGTACAGAGGTAAATGGGTGCCGTTTGCGTATTTTATGTACTAACAAATGAAACACAAACGACAGCAAGCTTGAGAAAAACGGCAAGCAGTTTTCCGGTTTTGGGCCTTAGGTTGGCCCATACCGGAGAAAATCATCTTTTAGTTGTGCACTTGTTGTACTGAAGAAATTAAGCAGAGATTATTAGTTTTATGATTTTAATGGATTTGGAAATCCAAATAAAAATTATATGTTATTCAATCAATAATTTTAAAATACTTATCAAACTTATGTGTTATTGGTTATATGATTTATAAATACTTGTTAAAATCTCATATTATTCATTTAATGATTTATTTTGGATTTCAATTCACATTATGTTTTAAATGGATTTGAAAGTGTAAAAAATAGAAGGATTCAAATCCAATGATAAAAGATATTATTTCAAAATCCATATGTTTTGATTTCCATTATTTACAATTCAATATGGATTTAGAAATCAAATCTCCAATAACAGCCCAAACTAATAAAGGTAAACCACGACATCGTTCTAAACGCAGTTTCAAAGCTCAAGCTAATAGACCAACATTAGATAATAGAGTAAAACAGACAATCAGAATACATATAATACTCAGCCCCGGAATTTCAAGCACTTGGCGCTCTAGTCCCGGAAGATGTGAGGCCAATGGATGACGGTATCTAACGCGCAATCAATATATACATCAAAGGTAAAGTAAACAACCTATAGTTTTATTATGTTTTGAGTTCCAGAGTTATTAACTATGAGTTACTTCACAAGTATAATATAAAGTATCAAACAAATCTTTAAAATTGGAGCTACAGGCCTATGTCTACTGATGAATTGCCAGAAACTGTCATTGGAGGCATCCACACACGCAGCACAAAACGAGCGTCTACCATTGCGTGTCATAGTACATGTATTGTTCTTTGAACAGATGCGGCTTCGGACATCTATAGCATGATGACTCTTCGGCTCGGAAGACAACAATGACTCAAGAACGGGAACACAAATATGGTGATCCATGGGATGAGAGAGCGCGTTTACGAGCTTGAAAATGAGTGCATGAAGAAGGATCTTGACAAGCTCGGTAAGACAAAAGAAGGACGCAACTTCTTCTCAAAGATATTTGGATTGAGATCTAAAACTAAGACTTCACCATGCGGCAAAGGAGGTGACGATCTAATGGTTCCTGAAACCAATAACTGATTAGAAAAGAAAGAGCAATAACTTATAAAGATATTACATGATCTTTAATCTTTAGGCACTTTGGTTCCTTTTGTTCTTGAATTTTATCTTAGACTCTTTCAAAGTCGTAGGACTATTCGGAGACACTCTTAAACCATAGGATGTTTGAATAATTGCAATGGATAAAGTGAAAACCTTAAATTTCTTCATTACCATGCGGCAAAGGAGGTGACGATCTAATGGTTTCTGATCCCAAGAACTGATGATTAGAGAAGAAAGAGCAATAACTAAGAACGATATTACATGATCTTTACTCTTTAGGCAGTTTGGTTCCTTTTTGTTCTTGAATTTTTATGTTGTAGGACAATTGGGAAACACTCATAAACAATAGACTCTTTATCAGAATCATTTAAGTTTTGAAATTTGAATAATTGCAATGGATAATGCATTAATAATTGAAAATGCGTTAGTTGTTTACTTGTGTTGGAATTTTTGGTAATTAGTCTTTTGATACATTTAAGTTTCAAATGTTATATTTGAGTTTGACTCCATCCATGAGATTTAGTCAAGGCAACTTACCAAAAGAGGGTAGGATCGGTATTTAACCAAAACTATATTTACATAGCTCCAAACAAAAAATGTTACATTGACAAATAAATTAAGGGGTGAACCTCTTTATCCACTCCCTTAAAAAAAAACAAAATTTGTATGCATCATTGTAAAATAAAAAAGAGTACAAACCGCTCTTTAATAAACTAAACCGATATATAGTTTCATTCTAATTGAAAAATCTAAACCCTAACCACCTAATTTGTAAACCTAAACCGACATATATTTTTTTTCTAATTGAAAAATCTAAACCCTAACCACCTAATTTGTAAACCCAAACCGATATATAATTTCGTTCTAATTGTAAAATCTAAACCCTAACCACCTCATTTGTAAATCCAAATCGACATATAATTTTGTTCTTATTGTAAAATCTAAACCCTCACCATCTTATTTGTAAACCCAAACCGACATATAATTTTGTTATAATTGTAAAATCTAAACCCTAACCACTTCATTTGTAAACTCAAACAGACATATAATTTTGTTTTAATTACAAAATCTAAACTCTAATTCTCATTTATAAACACAAATCAGGTTACAAAAATCTCACTTATAGCGATCATTTTGTAGAAGATGGTTCTTATTATTATACAAAGATCTTACACAGCTATATATACTTGTACAACGAATACCCTAGGTTACAACTATAAAAAGAATGTTCCATAAATGATATGATACAATGAATATTGAGCTATTGAATAGTGTATCGTATCATATCGTATCTCTAACACACCCCCTCAAGATGGAGGGGCTGCAGACACTCCAATCTTGTTGCGCAGATGAAGAAAGTGTGTTCGAGCGAGCGGTTTTGTCAGTGCATCAGCTAGGTGATCTTTAGTATGCACATGAGAAACACGAAGAAGACCTTTCTGAATCTGTCCCCTTACAAAGTGATAGTCAAGAGCAATGTGCTTCATTCTGGAGTGAAAAATTGGGTTCGCACAAAGGAACGTGGCGCCAACATTATCGCAGTAATGACTGGCACAACCCGAAGAGGGATCCCGAGCTCCGTTAATAAGTAACAAATCCAGCGAAGTTCATGAGAGGTGTTGGCGACAGTACGATATTCAGCTTCTGTGGAAGAGCGAGCAACACTTTTTTGCTTCTTTGCATTCCATGAAACTGGGTGTGCAACCATATAAACAATGTACGCATTTGTGGAGATGAAGTCATGAATATCACCTGCCCAATCAGCATCAGAATAGGCTTATAGAGTCAATGCGTTTTTGGTAGAGAAGAATATGCCATGAGTGGTTGTCCCGGCGAGGTAACGCAAGACTCGTTTGGCAGCTTTCCAATGTTCCTGTGTAGGCCGATGCATGAACTGAGACAGACGGTTCACCGCAAAGCTGATATTAGGGCGAGTGAAACTAAGGTATTGGAGACTGCCGACAAGTTGGCGATACTCCTTTCCATCAGGTAGAGCAGTGCCGGATTGAAGAGTGAGCTTAGGAGAGGAGGCCATAGGCGTAGCAACTGGTTTGGCGTGAAGCATGTTGTGACGATGGAGGATGTCAAGGATGTATTTGCGTTGCGAGAGATGAAGACCTGAGGCCGTGCGATGAGCTTCGATCCCCAAGAAGTAATTAAGGACTTCCGGATCCTTGACGGAGATACGGTCAGCAAGAAGCTGAAGAATGTGACTAATGTTGGACTCATCGTTTTCTGTAACAAGGATATCATCAACATACACTAGTAGATAAATGTAAGTGCTACCATTGCGCAAGAAGAACAAAGAGGTATCCGCGAGAGAGTTGGTAAACCCAATACTAATGAGATATGTTTTTAATTCAGTGTACCAGGCACGGGGAGCCTGTTTCAAACCGTAGATGGCTTTGCGGAGACGGCAGACATACGACGGGTGATCAGAATCAACAAATCCTGGTGGTTGCTCCATATACACCTCCTCATTGAGTGTTCCTTGAAGGAACGCATTATTAACATCCAATTGTAGAATCGGCCAAGAGCGACTCACCGCGACATCAAGAACCAAGCGAAGTGTGGTTACTTTGATCACCGGACTAAAAGTCTCTGTGTAGTCACGTCCATACTCCTGATTGTAACCTTTGGCAACAAGTCTCGCCTTGCACCTGCCAAGAGTTCCATTTGGTAAAAATTTGTTTTTGTATACCCACTTACAGCCAACAATATTGTGATTTGGTGGACGAGGCACAAGGTCCATTGTTTGGTTGCGGGCAAATGCGTCAATTTCACCGGACATCGCAGCTCTCCAAACTATATCCTTCATAGCCTGGTTCACGGTTAAGGGTTCGGTTGGGATGGTCGTAGATAAGGTAGCGGATAGGTTTAGTTTGCGGTTGGGTTTTATAATATTGTTCTTGCGACGAGTTTGCATGGGGTGGACATTTGCAATTGGAGGTGGAGGCATAGGTGGAGTTGGAGCAGAGTCGTGTGAAGGAGAGGAGGTGGAAGAAGAATTATCGGAGGATGAGGGAGAAGTGTGTGGCGAAGGTGTTTGGGCCGATGGAGACAGGTTAAGTAATGGGCTTTGATCATTATGGGCCGGAGAGTTGTTTGGGCTTATGATGGTGAAGGTGGGTTTGGTGCAATTGGGCTGGTAGATCGAGGAGAAGAGATAGAAGACGTATCTGAGGTTAACTCGGCAATGTTACGATTCGGAGAAGAATCACGTACCGGTGGTTGCGAATGAGTCTCCAGCGACGCAGTCGGGTGAGAATCTGAGCGCGGGTGATCCGGTGATAAAGGCGACGGCGAGACGAGTGGTGGTAGGGGAATAACGGTAACTGGCGTAGAGGAAGACGACGAGGATGACAAAGGAGGGTCGGAGGAGACAGAACGAAGAGAGGAAAAAGGGAACGTGGTTTCTTCAAACTTAACATGTCGGGATATGTAGATGCGGACTATACTTGGCTGAAGGCAGAGGTATGCACTTTTAGTGAGGGAGTAGCCTAAGAAGACACAATGAGTCGATTGTTGTTCAAGCTTGTGAGCCGCATAAGGACGTAGCCAGTGGAAGCAAAGACAACCAAAGACCCGAAGTTTAGAGTAGTTGGGGTGAGTACCAAAGAGCTTCACGAAGGGAGACTCCATGGCAATGACCGGTGTTGGTAACTGATTGATGAGATAGACCTCGGTTGCAAAGGCATATGTCCAGTATGTTGTAGGAAGACCGCCTTTGGTGAGAAGCGACAAGCCGGTTTCAACAATGTGTCTGTGTTTTCTTTGGGAGATACCGTTATGCTCCGGCGTGTGTGGCGGTGATGTGAGAGGAGAGATACCAGCCGTGGAGAGATAGGACCTAAGAGCAATGAATTCTCCTCCATTATCCGAGTACAAGGTGCCAATGCGAGTGTTGAACTTGTTTTCCACAAGGTTTTTGAAGGCAACAAAGGTGGCACGAACGTGAGATTTAGCTTTTAGTGGATATAACCAAGTGTAACGAGAGTAGTGATCAACTAAAACCAAGTAGTATTTGTAGTTGTCAACAGATAGAAGTGGTGATGTCCAAACATCGGTAAAAATATATTCAAGAGGTCGGTTGGAAGTAATGGATGTTTGTGAAAAAGAAAGTTTATGGCTTTTATTAATAGAGCAATAGGAACAAAATAAAGTTTGAGAATAGGGAAGAGAAAATTTTGAAAGTATAGTTTTAATAATAGTAGAGGTAGGGTGGCCTAAGCGATGATGCCAGTTCACGAAGGTTGGTGGAGATGAGGATGAAGCAAAGAAGGCAGATACAGTTGATGTCGGCCACTCATATACCTCGTCTCTAGGTCGGCTTTGGAGTAACTGGACACCCGAGCTTAGTTCCTTCACCTGAAAGACAACAGGAGCAAATTCAACAGACACCTTGTTATCATTGCAAAGCCGATAAACAGATATTAGGTTTTTGTGAATATTAGGAACACATAGAACATGATTAAGGTTAAGGTGACGAGAAGGAGAGGGTAGGGATAGTGAACCAGTATGATTTGGCCTTTGCTTGGTTTGGCGAAGATGTCCGCAACAGTACGCCACATCTCCGCAGCAGATTTGGTGGTAGTGACCAGAGGCTGAACAGAGGGAGAGAGGGTGCCGAGAAGACCGCTGTAGATCAGCTTATCATGATGGCGCCATTTGGCGTAATCAGGATTGGGAGAGGTGACGCCGGCAGAGACCACCGTCGTAGCCGGAGGAGGGATGGAGCCATCAATATAACCGGCTAAATCATAACCATCAAGAAGAGAGTGGACTTGAAGACTCCAGGTGATGTAGTTGAGAGAGGTGAGCTTAATAACGTTGCTCATATTGATGTTGAGAAACTGTTGGGCGGTGTCGATAACTTCAGCAGGATTAGCCATGGCTGAGGAAGAGAAGAAACAGAGGGGAAAGAAAAATGCAGAGAAAGGGAAAGAGATAGAAAGAGAGGCGGCGTAAAGAAAATTTTTAGATCTTTACTGCTCTGATACCATGTAGAAGATGGTTCTTATTATTATACAAAGATCTTACACAGCTATATATACTTGTACAACGAATACCCTAGGTTACAACTATAAACCGAATGTTCCATAAATGATATGATACGAGAATATTGAGCTATTGAACAGTGTATCGTATCGTATCTCTAACACATTTAAGGTTGCACACCATGTGCTTGCTAAAATGTCCAACTGAGCTCTTTTAGGATGTTATAGTCATGAGTAGAATTCTGAAACATCCAGTTATTGCTCTTTTGGATTCCGGCACTACGTTTAAGGAAGTTCCGGCAAATCCATGCCCAAGCTCTTAGTTGATGGGACACTCAACGATAACCATCTCGTGGGTCAGTTTGTAAAGGCAAGGCGGTGGCTTTGAGTGACCAAAAGTACTTAGATTATGCGAATCGGATTCTTGACAGGTCCGATAACCTTACATTGTTTGCCCTCAATTCTATGATTAGAGCACATTGCATTGCAAAAGCCCTGTTCCAGATAAAAGCTTTGATTACTATAGGAGGATACTTCATTCGGGAAACGATAGTAAGCCAGATAATTACACTGTCAACTTCTTGGTTCAGGCGTACACGGGGTTAATAGGGATGCGTGAGACGGGGCTTCAGGTTCATGGTATGACTATCTGACGTGGTTTTGATCCGATAGTTATGGAAAAACTAGTGATGTTGAACTCAATATTACTTTATTATCATGATTCTTCTGATGAAATTTAGTTAACTTTCTAATCATAATAAGAGACCTAATAAAGTGGCCAAACAAAACCGAAATTTTTGCAGAATCGAGCTGGTCAAGACCCCTATACAGACCAACATTATCTTCAAATCTCAGTACACTCTGGTTGAACCCTAACCTCTTCTCAAAAAGTTGCAAAATTGGGTTATCTCAGTAGACTAGTGTATGTCCACAACCACCAAGTGTTTTAGTGGTTTTAAAAATCTGTCTCTTTTCACAAACCGGCCCTCGAAAAAGATACAAACACCAATGACTGATGATTAAAACCAACAATTCCACGCATAAACCGGTCTCTAGTTCTCAATCAACAATGACAACAAATCCTTATTTCTATATATATAACCGGGGCATGAAACCAAACTCAAATCCGAGATAATGTGTGTGAAAACAACAAGAAAAAGCCTACTTTTAATACAAGAAGAGAAAACAAAAATATTGCAAGTCTCACTTCAGATTCTTCACGGTCATTTGACTGTGAGCTAGATGAAGGATCAACTTTAGGTTCCACCGCTATGCCATGTATCTTGACAGTGCATAGAGATCTGCAACACTGAAGACATGCACAAATATTAGTCAGAGTAACAGGTGCCCCATTCTAATAGTTACATATGAACTCGCATATGAAAGATATCATTTAAGGAATATCATCGCTACTTGGAGGAGGACAGCTTACCCGCAGCCAAAGCCTCCGACCGAGAATCAAGGATTGGCGGATATTTCACATTCAGAGAATGGTAAAGCGAGTCTGCATCATTAGGTAAACACAGTATTAGTCATCATACGTCCAAACATCAGTTTAGGTTAGGAAACTCAAATTAATTTATTCATACTAAACTGATGAAAAGGAACGAACAGGGATTAGGAGGTCATACGCAACTGCAGGCCTACCACGAAGATGTAGAATTCCCTATTGACTAAAAGGGTAAGCCTAAATCATGAAACCATATACATTCACAGAGAGACAATTAAGGAAGAGAGGCTAAATCGAGAAACCTTGTTCTAATTTTCACGGAGAAATTCCATTGCGATAGCAAACACCAGGCCTTGTTGGTGGTCATACGCAACTGCAGGCCTACCACGAAGATGTAGAATTTCCTATTGACTAAAAGGGTAAGCCTAAATCATGAAACCATATACATTCACAGAGAGACAATTAAGGAAGAGAGGCTAAATCGAGAAACCTTGTTCTAATTTTCACGGAGAAATTCCATTGCGATAGCAAACACCAGGCCTTGTTGGTGGTCATACGCAACTGCAGGCCTACCACGAAGATGTAGAATTTCCTATTGACTAAAAGGGTAAGCCTAAATCATGAAACCATATACATTCACAGAGAGACAATTAAGGAAGAGAGGCTAAATCGAGAAACCTTGTTCTAATTTTCACGGAGAAATTCCGAGGGCAAAAAAAAAAAAAAAAACCCAAAGGCAGTTTTCTGCAAAAAAATCTAGCAATATTGAGACGTATCCCATATGACTTTCTCAGACTATGTAAAACTGGAAAACTAACCTGGCAGGCACTAACACGAAGATCCCAGAGTATGACACTTCGGTCGAGAGAAGCAGACATGAGGAGACATACAACCCTGAAACAGAAGAACAATTTCGATCGATGTTCACATTACTAGTGTAAGTAGGTAGGTAAACAAACATATATCCAATTCCCAATTGCAGAGGTGATATCAGACCTGTCTTTATGCCCTTTAAAGTAGCCAAGGATCCGATTATCATACATTGAAAGATATCTCACTTGGTCCCTTGGGAACCCCATGCTAAGCACTTTGTCGTTTACATCATCGACCGCCACTTCCACCGCTACTGATGGCTGAAGCCATTGGTAATACTTGTGGTAGTGGGCGTGCCATAGAACCATAACTTTGCAAAAACGAACCAGATGCAGCAAGTAAGGCTAAAGTGTGATAATTATCATTATCCTAACCATGCAAGCAGGCAATAAGAGTACACAAAAGTAAACAAGCAAGATTTAAGCACCTGACCAAATAATGATACATAAAAGTAATCAATAGCTGTAGACCATATATAGTACCTAAAAAAAATCAGGTTGTCTTCTACAAAACCTTATAGTGAATCAAACGACACATATGTAAAATGTAAATGACGCTTACACAACTAGTCTCGGCACGATGAACTAAGAACAGATCAAGTCAGGCAAAGTTTAAGCACAGTGAAGAAAACACAGAGCGGAGTTTGGGAACCAGAGAACTAGCATATATATCCCATTAACACAACACAGTCAAATGATTCTTCTAAACCTTAGAACCGGTTCTAATAAGCAAGATACCGTAATCGTGATAAAAACTAACAGAGACACGAACAAAGGAGACGGATCGCTAATCATAAAAGACAGGGGGGGAGATATGAGAGAGTTTCAGAAAATATTTACTCTTGCGGCAGAAGTTGAAACCGGTTTAGGATCAGAAGCATCCCAAACCCTAGCGGCCGTGGAATTAACAGATCCGGCGAGATCTAAAGCGTGGTGAGACAATCCGACGGAGGCATTAGGGCGAATAGGTTGGAAAGATCTCTTTTTTCTTCGACTCCAGGCCATTGTTATCACCGGCACGGTGCTTTTAGTGATCGCCGTCTTGTGAATTTTAATCTGCTCATCCGAGTACAGAGCCGTATTATTTGCTTATGATGTAACGTGCCAACATCGATTTGAAGAATTTTGGTTTTGAAATTAGAATTTGTAATTGAACCGTCCTAAACCGCTTGGTTATACTAAATAAAAGTAGTAACTATATTCTTAGTTATTAGTCTTCTGTATTATATATATATTTTTTTATAACTTAATTTTTACTGTTTTTCAAAATTATTTCACTCTTTTAGTTTTTTTTTTTTAGAAAGTGTTTTAATATGCTGAAGAGAAGTTAAAACAACAACTAGTATGTTGAACTCAATATAACGTATCATTTATTAATTAATATCATTATTGATATGATGAAATAAGTTAACTTTCTAATAATAAGAGAGTGGCCAAACAAAACCGAAATTTTTGCATAACCGAGCTGGTCAAGACCCCTATACAGACCAACAAACATTATCTTCAAATCTCGGTATACTCCGGTTGAGTCCTAACCTCTTCTCAAAAAGTTACATTTTCTTGATTCTATTTAATTATATTTTCTTTAACAAAATCAAATGTTTTTAGTTTTATTTAATGTTACTATTTCCAGTTTAATTTTTTTTTTTAAAGTAAATTGAAATTTTTTTTGTATAATATACATATATCTTAACTGAAAAATTGATGGTAAAACTAGCTAATTAGTAACATTAAAAACTATTATCATTTTTTTAATTTTAGGATTTAAGTTTGTGTGATATGGTTAGATAAAGTAATTTTAATTATCTATTTTATAGTGAATTGTAAGTTTGTAATTGTGCGATTGTAATTGTTTTTGGTTTCAGGAACCATTAGAATTTTGGTATTGAAATTAGGATTTGTAATTGAACCGTCCTAAACCGCTTGGTTCGTCGAATGATTCGATGTCTGTCCTTTTAACTAGAGTACTAGACGACAACTCTGTATATATTGAAGAATTAAGACACGATCTTAATTAGGTTGTGTCTGAGACCAAATTTTTTTTTTTTTTTTTTTTTTTTT
>NC_025692.1:1834722-1856636 GCF_000633955.1 Camelina sativa | reverse complement strand
CTCTCTCTCTCTCTCTCTCTCTCTCTCTCTCTCTCTCTCTCTCTCTCTCTCTCGCAGAAAGCCCTAACGGCGGATTAGATCCATCCGGTAACGTAATCAATCAATGAAGGGAAGAAGTGCGATTCGGGGATGCAGTCAATTGGAATTGAAGACGAAGAGGAAGAATGAGACGGAGGTGTGTGGGTTATGGTCGGTGCCACATGATGTGTTTGTGGACTGCCTGTCTCAGTTGTCGAGATTGGACCTCGTGGCCTTAGCGATGGTCTCCAAGAGGTACCGGGGTGCCGCAAAGTCGCATGGTCTCAGGATCTTGAGGTCTAGGAGGGGTTGCATTCACCCAAATATGTACGTATATATGCACATGTATCCAGATCCAAGCCCACGGTGGTTCGTCCTCCACCCCGTGCAACGTCGGCTGAAACGGCTCAATGTGGACTACTCGTATCCGGCCCCGGTAGCAGGGTCCTGTTTCGTGCAGGATGAATGGGGGATCTATATAATCGGTGGACTCATCGACGGCAAACCCACATCGGAAGTCACGTTTTTTGATTGTACCGATCACACAGTGTGCCGAGCAAAGCCCATGAAGATGGCTCGAAGCGGAGCATCGGCAAGCTTGATAGACAAGAAGAAGATATACGTGTTTGGAGGGTGCTTGGACGCTGCTGATTCCTCCAAGTGGGCAGAGGTGTATGATCTCGAAACCGAAACTTGGGAGTTCGTGTCTGTGGTTACGCCCAAGATGCCCCTCAAAATCCAACAAAGTGTGGTGATGGACGACATGAAGCATGTTTACGCGGTGGATGAGGATGGTCAAATCTTTAATTTCTCAAGCACTGAATGCAAGTTTGAGGCAGAGGACGGAAGAACGGAGTCTAACCCAGAAAACAGAAACGATTGGCTTAAAGCTGATCATCAAGCATTGTTCTGCCGTGGTACCGGCGGGAGAATACTGTGGCGTTTTCCATTTCAGTCGGATTGGCAGGAAGTCAAGGGTTTGGAAGAGCTGCAGCAGCGACACTCTGGTTTTGATATCATCAAATTCTGCTTCTACGATCATGAGAGGATGGCCATCTTCTGGGAAGCCCGGCCTCAATGTCCTGATCAGAATTTGGAGCTTTGGTATGCCGAGTTTTTCATTACGAAATCAAAGAATAAGGAGAATAATTTATGGGAGCTTTTCGCCAACATTAAGTGGTCCGGTGCTGTCCTCTCCTCAGACTCACCATCATCTACTGTCCCCCTTAACTTGTTATATGCTGTTTCTCATTATGTCTGAATGTTTTCTCAATCCTTAACTATTTAATATATTTTTTTTTGTTTAGTGATTTATATAATTTATAGCAGCAATTCAGTCAGAAAGCTTTTTAATATTTTTGTTTTACTCTTGTAGTTAACTACCATAGTCTTTTTCTTTCTCCACTTATCCGTGGTATAAAGAGTTCCCACCCACCAAGAGAAGAGGTAGCATGCATCGTTACATAAACACTAGTAGCAGCAGTTTCCGATGAATCAACACTGAGTAGACTACAGAGCTTAATCGATATAACTACCAGGATAATAGTACTGTAGGTGGATCAGAGAAACACTAAGCTTTGCTATATAATGAAAGAACTGAGAGAATCTTAGGCTGATTGAAACTGGCTTTTAGTTTCTCGCTGGTTGCTTGTGTCTCGGGTATTGTCTCTTTCGAAGCCCTGAAGAAGCTCGATGTTCCTTACCTTGTGCCAGTGCCACTGGTGTTTCAGACGACGGAGGAATGGGGCTAAACAGCACACTTGGTCTGCATCCCGTCCAGGTGGCACTGCAGGTAGCCCTCCCTGAGCTTGATGGAGCCAATCGTTTTCGCTGGTCGTGGCCCTAGAACAGGTTAGTCCACAATTTTCATTACAAGTGTGGGAATGTTTTCTTATGGAAGAGGTTTGACAATTGCTGCATTTGATATTAGAGAGGCAATTTTTGTGTGTGTGTGTGTGTTTTTTGTTGGTAACTACTGTTTGTTGCTTCAAATTCTTGCTTCCTCTAAGAAGTTTCCTTTAGCTATGCAGTCTCTCTGTGAATATGATTGATTTGACATCTAAGGAAGATGATGAAAAAAAAAGAAAAAGAAAAAAAAAGAGAAGGTTTTGAGCCTGATTTGTTTACTTATATCACGTTAGTGAGTAGTTACTGTAGAAGAGGAAGGTGTTGAAAGAAGCGTTTTATTTGTACAAGATTATGTATCGGCGTCGTGTTGTGCCGGATTTAGTTACCTATACATCGCTTATCAAAAACATTTTGTTTTTGTATTCGTCCCTTTTGGCCGTACGCGTGGCAGCAACATAGCCGTTGCGATAATTAAAAATAAAAGCATTTTTTTTTTTTTCTTCTGCAACGGGCGAGAGATTTTATTATTTTCTTTTTCCTTTTTTTTTTTGAGAAAACTGAGAGAATCGGAGCGTAAAACCAAAATTTGAAAATATCTCTTTCCACTCGTCCCTTTTAACTACGGCCGTACGCGTGGCAGTAATATAGCCGTTGCCCGTTGTGCTAATTATTATTATTATTATTTTTTTTCCCTCCTTTTAGTCGAGGAGGGTACAACGTTAGGATCCGGCCAAAATGATAACGACCAAGCCCAACTGGACCCAAATCTATTTGCCATGTGCCAAATCTATTTGCCATGTGCCATTGGACCAAGCCCAACCTCCTTAGCTGACTCACAACCTTGAACTTGGTTAAAGATGTCTTTTGGCAGAGATTTGAAGAGATGTCTTACGACAGCGCCTGCGAGTTGTGTTTGGACTCAGCCTTTTCTTCAGCTGTCCATTTCTTTCTATGTTTCTGCACTAGTTCGCCTTTTTCATTCTTCTCAGTTGGATGAGACCAACCATCCTCCACTGCAAACCAAGCTTCCATGTCAATGCTTGAGATGACTTGCTTGATTGAGAATTTTCAGTAACCAAAGCATTCCGGATCCAGTTTCAATGGTCCTTGTAACGCAACAACCTCCAGTGATTTCTCCATACCCTAGTCGAAAGATCTCACCTGTTGAAAAAGATACCAGAACTTCTTATCAGGTGTTTGCTCTGATACCAATTGTTAAGGTATAAAGAACACAACACACAAAATAAAACACTTGAAACGCATCAAGCAAACGCTTTAATCAATCTTATAAAAACTTCTGTTTCTTACAAGACTTGAAACTAAGCTCACTCTCCTATCTATCTAATACAACACCCTGTGTAGATCTAAAAGAGTTAAAACACACTCACCTTCAAAGCTTTATGTGTTTGCTTGAAGGTATACAAATCTCACAACTTTTATCCCACGAGTGCTGGCTCTTTTTGCGGCTAGCCCTAGTCTACTTATAACCCCACAAATGATCTCTAACCTAGATCTTTGTGTATCCTAACTAAAAGGAAATATTCCTTATCTCAAAGAAAATATCCCTCCTTATCTCTTCTTATCAAATATACTCTCAATATCTTCGAGTATATCTTGATCTCTTCTTCCTCCCTTCTCACGCATCTTGACACCGCNCTTGACACCGCGTTCTACACTCTTTCTCCACATCAACACGTCATGTCACATCAGCATATCAGACCTCTAAAATACTTAACAGCTTCCTGTTACCTTCAGAGCTCTGTTGCACTTTCATGTCCTTCCTCTGAATGCTAGAGAACAAGCGGAGACACTCCGTGTTAAAGGACATCCACGGATCTTTGCATTAGGTGATTAGAGACTCGAATGGAAAGCTTCTTCCTACAACAGCTCAGGTGAGAGAAAAAGAAAAAAACTAGAAACAATCCACAATTCTATCACATTCATGCTTTAGAAACTGAATCAGAGTGACATGGAATCCGAAAAATTTCAGGTTGCTTTTCAAGAAGCAGACTTTACTGGCTGGAATATGTGGGCAGCCATAAATAACCGACCTTTATAATTTAAGGCTATGGTTTTGACGTAGACGTCAATTGAACGCATCATTTTGCTTTACACCGTGTAAGACGGCGAAGTAGATGAACAAGCCGGCGTCGACTGGAAAAGAATTGTAGAATTTGTACTTGTTTTGAGTATTGGGGTAAATGCATGGGTTTTCTTATTTTATGCACTTATAACGTGTTGTGTTATAGAGGCAAACAACAGCAAGCTTAAAAGAAAAACGGCAATTGAGAATTTTCTGGTAACCTAGTTTTGGGCCTTTAAGTCTATAGTATATTTGGCACATGTATTGGAGCAAAATCATTTTTTTAGGTGTGCACTTGTACTAAGAAAATTTAGAAGTGGTATTCAACTGATATTTTAGAAGATTCTAGAGTATTCTTAAAATCATTTGTTATTCAATTGATGATTTTAAAAAAATTATTAGAATCTTTTGTTATTCAACTTGGATTTATGTTAAATCATTTAAAATAATCTAAAATCTCTTGTTATTCAATCAGTTATTTAAAAAACTTAGTTGAAATATATTGTTAATTCAAAATATCACAGCTTTTAAAAAATTGAGATTTTGAATGATTGTATAAGACTTTTCTTTGTTTCTAGTTAAAAAATACGATCTCAAAATCATACCTTTTGAAGTAGAATTTTAAAAGACTTAAAAAAAAATTATGAAAGTTTACGACACCTCTAAAGCCAAAAATTCTCAGAGGATCACCAGCCTCCTTCTCAACCAATGAACCTAAAGCTTTGTGTCTTCCTGTGAATCAGATCACCACCATTTCTGTTAGGTAAGCTCTCTCTCTTCTCCCTCTTAATTTGAATCTCCATCGGACTCTGCCTCCTTATCTTTGTTTGCTTATGGACTTTTGTAGTAGCTAAAAATTTGTATTTGCTAGCGGAATCACCAAAAATTCTTTAGCCTTATGGTGCTCTCTTTTTGGTAAGACTGCGTTGATCTTTCACGACTTCCTGAAAAAATCTATGTCGTGAAATATTGTGAATAATTCTTCCTTTGGTTAATGAAACAAAGAGTGAGTTCTTAACAAGTTTGGTGTAAATTGCAGCTAATTATGCAATGGTCAACTGGGATTTTTGTGCTGGTACTATGTTGACTCCGAAGAAACCAGTTCAATGCTCAAAGACATGCCAAAACTTTCTTCCATTAGTTATGCGATTTAACCGAATCAAATTTTCTCTATCAGGGAATCAGTACAGATGACTACATATGAATATATATATATATATATATATATATATATATATATGTTGTTACGTTCTTAAAAGATGCAAATGTTCTTATATTTTTAAGACCACAAAAAATATATTTGAGATGTAAAATATGTTAAAATCACCTAAAGTTTTACAATCAAATCTCATAGAATAACATTTCATTTCCTTTTAAGAAATATAAAAACTCTAAAACACAATGAAATCCCCTGAAATCTTAACTAAATCTTCCAAAATCCTAAAATATTAAAATCCTACCAAATCTTTTTAAATCTAAGTTGAATACCCACTCTAATAATGTTTTCAATTTTCAATGGAATTAATATGCATTATTCAAATATTCAAACCCTAGTAAGTGATTCTAATATGCAATTATTCAAACCCTTAATTAAATAAGTGATTCTGATAAAGATCCCATGGTTTAAGAGTGTCTCCAAATAGTCCTACGACTTTGAAAGAGTCCAAACATGTAAATTTAAGAACAAAAATAACCAAAATGCCTAAAGAGTAAAGATCATGTAATATTGTTATTAGTTATTGCTCTTACTTCTCTAATCAGTTCTTGGTTTCAGGAACCATTAGATCGTCACCTCCTTTGTCGCATGGTGAAGTCTTAGTCTTAGACCTCAATCCGAATATCTTTGAGAAGAAGTTGCGTCCTTCTTTTGTCTTGTTGAGCTTGTCAAGATCTTGCTTCATGTTCATGCACTCTTTTTCAAGCTTGTAAACGCGCTCTCTCATCCCGTGGATCACCATATTTGTGTTCTCGTTCTTGTTTCCTTCTAACGCCCCGCTTGATGAGTCATTGTTGTCTTCGGAGCCGAAGAGCCATCCTGCTATAGATGTCCGAAGCCGCATCTGTTCAAAGAACAATACTTGTACTATGACACGCAATGGTAGACGCTCGTTTTGTGTTGCGTGTGTGCATGCCTCCAGTGACAGTTTCTGGCAGTTCATCAGCAGACATAGTTGCTCTCTCTCTGACTCTGTCAGCCATGGATGAGCCTGTATAGCTCCGTAGTTAGATACATGCATAATTTTAAAGATTACTTTAATACAATTGGGAAGCAACTCATAGTTAATAACTTTGGAACTCAAAACATAACAAAACTATAGGTTGTTTATGTTACCTTAATGTATATATCGATTGCGCGGTAGATACCGTCATCCATTGGCCTCACATCTTCCGGGACTAAAGCACCAAGTGCTTGAAATTTGGATAGCTTCAAGTTCTCATCTGACGCGACCTCTGCTAAGTAGCCGTCTATCAGACTTGCAACCTTTGTGATGGACTTAAGAGGATAAGATTCTCCCATAACCTGCTTCTCCTCGACGATACTCGAATCCAACATCAACATAAAGTGATCAAGAATCCGCTGGACAGAGTCGATATCATAGAGTGTTTCAGCAGAGTATCCCATGTTTGGTATTAGCAGATCCTCTAGAGCAGCTTTGTCTAACTGCTCCCCAATTTTCTTCTCCAGAATTTCCTGAGTGACCTGACTCGCGTGCAGAACCATGGATGTCCTAAGAAGCCTGAGCAAGAATTTGGTAGATGTAACGCATTTATCGTTAGGGAGTAGTTCCACGATTTCCTCAAGGAGACTTCTTTGATCTTCATGTGAGTAGTACATGTCATCTCCATAATTAGTACCTTCCTCTGAAGAAGAACCAGACTTCCTAGAACAACCAAGTAAAGGGAGATTCCGTTTGGCGTAATGCGTGACAGATGCTGCTATAGTATCAGCTTTTACGCCTCTGGACTCAACTGTTTTGATGAACCTCTTGTACATTGGGAGATCGAGGAATGATGAAACATCGTTGATCCACCAGTTCTCGCTCGTGGCCTTTGTTTGTATTCCGTTCCAGAAGGTAGTAGTAGTAGTACTAGTGGTTCCTTCTGGTAGCGAGATTGGCCAGTTGAAAAAACTAGTGTTGTCCTCTGCACAAGCCTTCATGGCTAAAGAACCAATGCACCTAGAGACAATGTGAAGTTCTTCAGCAAGAGGTAACACTTTAGGTTGTTCACATGATTTCTCCAAGGCTTTGATAGAATCTTCCCAGTTTACGAAAACGTGATCGTTGAGGAAACTCTCGGTGAGATAGATGAGATTAGCATCTCCATAGTTTTCACTCATTTGGAGATACTCTGCTGCACATCTGAGGCTGACAACGTTTTCAGGTGTGACCTCAATTCTGACACCGTAACAGAACTTGGCCACAAGCAAGAACGTATCTGGTCCACCGGGAATGTCATGAAGCTGAGCAACAGAGGTTGTCTCAGATGCTTTGCCGAACAGAGCTTCTAGATATCCACTTCTTGACAACAACGGAAACTGATGATAAAAAAACACATGGCAAGTGTGATCATATGAATGAGAAATTCTAAAGAAAATATACAGTGTTCACATATTTAAGATACCTTATGGAGATGGAAGCTTTGTTCCTCGACTTGGATCATTACATCGGGTTTAAGACCAGTCGAGCAAAGCCTGATCAGATTACAAAATAAAACAGAAATGAGACATTTAGTATTTGGTACTGAATGAGAATTTAAAACCATCGAAGAAGAAGAGGACTAACCATGTGTGGCCACTTAGATGAAAGACTTCAGATTTAGAACCCAGTTTCAAGGAAGCCATCTTCTTTCTTCAGTTCAGTCTTTGGTATTTCCGCAGTGTTGCAGAATGGTTGGTTATATAAATCATGGAAACCTCAATAACATATTTGATGATGGAAACTTTTTTTTTAATTAATTTGGTTTTTTTTGTAATATCTCGGAGAAGTAGGAGGAACGAGGAAGGGACCGAGTCTGAAGGAGAGATAGATACAGACGAAGCTTGTAACCAGTTGTTGTTAGGCTGTTACAACTTTACACTAAAATGTTGCAGCTTTTGTTTTCCCTATAAGTTCTGTAACGCCCTCCTCTTCTGACTCTCTCATTCATTCATTCCTCTCTGTAACTTAAATATTTCTGGTAAAAAATCTGGGCTCCGTTTGGTAAATTCATCAATGTTTCAATATTCCACAGTAATAAATGCAGAAGATATTTGACTGGTCTGGTCAATATAGTTGCTCTCTTTGAATGTGTGTGTGTAAGCTAGTCAAAAGCTGCCCATTACGTAAAATAAGTAAATAACTCGTAAGGCCCATTATATAATAGAGACCCATCGCAAGCAAAACGAATACAATTATCATTGACCTATGGTAATTAACATGAAAATCTATTTTTATATAAAAATACACTTATATTATACATATTTTAAGCGTTTTTAAATGTTTTTTTGTTTTTTTTTGTATAAAATCAACATTCATATTTGTGTGTAGTAAAAAAAAAGGGTTGAGTGCAAAACGCGGATGAGTCAAAGTGTATCTTATTATATAAAGGCAAAGTAGCTGCTGCAGAGAGGGTTGTGTCTTTGCGTGGCCCTTGTCAAGTTTCGCATCTCTCTCTCTCTCTCTCTCTTATTGCTTCTCTCATCCTTGTATTTTTCGTAGCTAGTAACTGTACATTTTATCTTTTTCTTGACTGGAAACTTGCATCATCGTCATCAGACTTCTCTCACTTCATCACTCTTCCGTCTTTTGATAGATTCTTCTCTCTCTCCGTCTCCTCCCCCATCGAAACTCTTCTCTCTCTTCCTTAAATCTGTGTAATTCTTCTGTCTTTAAACTTGCAATTTATATAAACTGTCGGTGGATTTGCTTACTTGATTTACTCTTTTCCTCTGGTCAGTTTGATTTTTTTAGGTCATTGTTTCCATCGGAATATTATTGCATCGATTTTTGTTTTTGCGTACTTGGATTCAATATTTTTTTTGGATGGTTTTTTTTATCAAAGATTTGTCTCCACTAAATGATTTAGTTTTATAGTTCTAACCGTTGACTTCATTTTTTTCTTTCTCATACAGTTTTGTTGGTTGTTGTATTGTCCATTCTAGGGAGGGACTTGAGTTGCGTCTGGATTCACTTTCTTTGTTGCGTTTATTTAGGGTTTATTTAGAGATATTTTGTGAGATTTTTGATCTGAGTTCTACTTTTTTTTTTTTTTTTAGATGAATGAACCTTAATGTTGACATTTGATCTTTGTTGGTGTGTTAGGTGAAGTTAGCTTGAAGAAGGTAGTACAAGTGAAGAAGTTTTGGATATTTATTACCCCGAGCTATGTCTGGAAACCGAGAGGTAGGTTTTTATTCCAACTTCAATACTAGTACTACTAATGCTTTCTCCGACATTATCAGAAACTCTTATATTGATTGATGTTTTTTCCTCTGTTTCATTCCAGCCTCGGATCAGACCACCTACCTGGAGTTGCAGTGATATTCCAATCAAGAAGAGGAAGTACTTAGTGCAGCCGGCAATGGAAGAAGCTGCTGATACCACTACTACTAGTGGTGCTTTGGATTCATCTCTTGCTGATCAAAATCAGATAATGATTGGTGGTTCATCCAAGACAAATATTGGAGAACCAGCACCTTCGTTACAACAATCTGTTTCTGTTGGAATTACTACTGGTAAAGAGAAGAGCATTGGCAACATAATTTTTGACCAAAGTAGAGTGAAAGTTGAGAAGTCAAATTCTCCAATTCGTTCCAGTCCTTTGGCAGGCTTTGATATCCCTTCCAAAAGTTCTAACATACTTGGCAGTTCGCTCCATTGTTCTCTGGGAACGCTTCCTGTTGGTGCTGTTGTTGTTACCTCAGATCAAACTGGGATTAAAGTAGGAAAAACTCTTCTTAAGACTCATGACATTGTCAGAGAGACAGGTGACAAGGAAACTCTCAGAGGAGAGTGTCAAACAGAATCATCTTCTGGTGCTAATACTGTTTCCTTACGGCTAGGTTGTAATACTAGAAACACTTCTCCGTATTGTGAGAATGAAGAGCCTACAGCACTGAATTTGTCGTTAAGCAAGGGAGTTTGTGCCCCTCCTCATAACACAGATTCTATTTCTATTTGTACCACCAAGTCTGGCAATCAAAGTGGTGTGAGCAGATCAAACTGGGATTTGAACACTACCATGGATGCTTGGGAAGATCCTCTAGATCGCTCGAATAGGGTTAAGACAACTGCTGCATTCTTAAACAGTAACAGAAGCCTTCATGACATAGAGACATCAAGTTGTCGTGATACGACTGTTATTGCAAAGCCGGTTTCTGATAAACAGAAGGAAATTGTAGGGTTTAGATCTCCTGTGAAGACTTTAATGAAGTTTGATCATCAGGTTAATCCCACATGTTCACTTAGTCTAGGCCTCAGTTCATACCCTCCTCTTGAAAAATTACCTTCTGTATTAGCTACCACATCAGAGGCAAGGGCTGCTTGTACAAGTTTAGTCAGACCAACAATGACTGCTGGAAATGTGAACTCGGTAAACCTTAGGACCGTGAAGTCAGAATTTAGGCAGGACACTAAGAGCGCTCAAGTTTGCCCAATCGGGTTATCTAATAAAGGAGTGAAACAGGAGATTGTTGGTAGACTCGGTAAAGGAAATAGTCCCTCATCTGTCATTTTGAAGCCAGTGGTTCCTATATCAGTAAAGGCTGAGCCAAAAACCTTCACCCAATCGGAAGTTTTCAATAGGAAAGATGGAACGTTAAATTATCCCTATATACCAATAATGCAATCATGTGAGGTCCCTGATTTACCTACAAGTTCTACGCCATATCAGAAGGATAAATATATACCTTGTTCTAATAGTATCAGCAATGAACCAATGTCCTTGAATGGAATGGCAATAATTCCATGCGTTCAGAGTTATCCTGTCTGTACATTAAAAGAAAATTCAGGCCAGAACAGCAGTGCAGCTAGTGGTAAGTTATGCGAAGTGCTGAGACATGGTGTAGTTCACACGACCAGTTCAAGTTCTGGTCATGGAGATGATAACCTCAATGCTTCAGGTGTAAATGTTACATCCTTGACTGAAGAGAAATTTCTAGATGATTGCAAGACCTGTATATCGAAAGAACTCCCTCGTAATTCTCGTGGAACTGATGAGCTTTCTATAAGTGATGAAGAAAAGATTATTTCATCTGGTAAAAAGCTAGAGAAACAGTTATACAGTTATGGGTTTGAATCAGATTGTGGTCATGATCTATCTAGAGTAGTAGAGAAGCAAGCTGGGAAAAGGAATTTGTACGATGACAGGGAGGTCCAAGGACCAGCTGCCTTTTTCAGGGAAGGTAATGAGGTTGCACATGCCGAGTGTGGTGGTTCTGAAACTGAACAAAGGAATATTAATGTTCCATACCATGGCGACTTTCAAAATTCTAGCCATGTGGAAGAAAAAGGGAGTCAATCTGCAGTTCTTGGTAATACAGGTAACAAACATATTAAAGAATGCTCTACCTCATCATCTATAAATAAATTTAAGAAATATGCTGTTGATGAGTCATGTTTGAAATTAGTTGAAATGGCAAGCACTGAAGTTCATACTAAGAGACATATTCCAGAACTTCAAAGTAGAGTATTTGATGGATCAGGTGAAAACGAAGGTCGTGTAGTTCAGGATGGTGAAGGAATGTCCGGTGTCTCTACAGTGTCAGGCGGGATTGACAACCCTGAAATAGTAGATAACAGCAGTCCAGTTTCATACAAGGCAGAAATATCTACTGTTGACAATGATCCTCCTGCAGAGTGCAGTGATGGTAGCCAGAGTCGGATTATAAACTTAGCTCAAGTTTCTAATAAATCTCCAAATAAGGCACTAGATGCTTCAGACAGCTTTGTGCCACTCCGAATGGAAAGAGACAGATTTCCTAATTTCCCACATGAACCGCGGAAATATCTTATGAGAGGAAGGTGATATTTCTGAGACCTTTTTTTAATCTACATCCTTTCTTTTGTCTCATTCCCTATTGAGATCTTTGTGTACTAAAATTTACCATTATTGTTTACTTTGCTAGTGATGAATCCTACAAATTCTCGCGTGAGAGGTACCATGGCAAATTTATGAGAAGCCCAAGGTTAAATTTCATACCTGACAGAAGGAGATTACCTGATAACACAGAAAGCAATCTGCATGACCAGGACACAAAAAGTAAAAGTCATGTCTAAGTTTTTCTATAGAAGAACAAAGCTTATTGTTTCTAGAAATAAATATGACTCTCATCTTGTGAATGCAGATTTTGAGTTTGATAATCATGGAAACACTCGTCAGGGTGGTGGCTTTAGGGGTAGTTTTCAGAGAGGAAGACGGTCTGCGAATGATGAAGTAGGACCTTATTCTCACTCCTTTCCTAGAAGAACCCCTAACTTTTCATATAATAGAGGACCAACAAATAAAGAGGATGCATCTGCATTTCACGGATTTAGTAGAGATGGTGAAAAATTTACAAGGGGATTACAATGCAACAACAACACAGAACCAATGTTTATGAATCCCTTACGTCCGTATCAAGGTCGGAATGGTTGTTTTCCTCGAGGACAAACAAATTTTTCACATAACCCCAAACGAGATTTTCCTGGCTTTCGCTCACGGTCTCCAGTTAGATCAAGAGAACGATCAGATGGTCCATCCTCGTCTTTCAGAAACAGGTCACAGGAAGAGTTCAGTGGGCATAATACAGACTTTTCTCATAGGAGATCACCCTCAGGTTATAAAATGGAGAGGATGAGCTCGCCTGACCATTCTGGTTATTCAAGGGATAGGGTTGTCAGAAGACACAATTCTCCACCTTTCTCACATAGACCATCAAATGCTGGAAGGGGCCGGGGTTATGCAAGGGGCCGAGGTTATGTAAGGGGTCGAGGTTATGGAAGAGATGGCAACTCATTTAGGAAACCATCTGATCGTGTTGCATATAGAAACCATGGAAACTTGAATAACTTGGATCCTCGAGAAAGGGTCGACTACAGTGATGATTTCTTTGAAGGTCAGATTCATTCTGAACGATTTGGTGTTGATGTTAATGCTGAGAGAAGACGATTTGGTTATAGACATGATAGTACCAGCTCTTTTAGACCATCTTTTAACAATGATGGTTGTGCACCTAGTAATGTAGAGAATGACCTTGATGCTGTGAGGTTCGGACAGGACCCTCGTATTAAAAGTGAAGAACAAGGGAGTTTGATGGAAACTGATGGTGAAAATAAGAACTCAGCTGAGAATGCATCTGAAAGAATTAAGAATATAGAAGAGGAGGAAACTACAAAGCAGAGTAAAATTTGGCAACGGGATGAGCTCGGTAGTGATGGTTTTTAGAATAAAGGTTAGTATTCAGTTTACTTGAACCTTCTAAGACCAGGAAGATATAAGTGATAGTGACTCAGGTATCAAACGGAAGTTTTGTGATGTTGCCACTGCCGTGACCAGTTAGTGGCTGATTATTGTTGAGATTCCAATAACGGCCACTCTGCTCTATCGTCCTTACAAGTTTCGAAATTGGCCATTGCTTGGCTGTGTATATATAGTACTTCTGTTGTGGTATGATCTTAGATTTCGTTGCCTTTCTTCCTGTGATTCAGATTTCGGCCTCTCTTCTGCACTTTATTACTGTCCATGTTGAAGTTGGAATGGGTATACAGCCTAAGCAAGATGGTGTAAATACACATGGGAATTTTTCAGGCTTCTCCACACTCAGTAGTCCTTAGCCGACTTAGGTAGAACGTACTGGTCCAACACATATGAGCGGAGGAATGACTAGGATGTTAGAAGAGACACTTTCCCTTTGTTATACAGGACTCCAGACTTTTCACCCGTACAAATATTCAGGCAGGAGAGACCTGCAGACTCTTCGCCGTAGCAGTAGAGTGTTTCTACTCGAAGTTGGACTTGCTAGAACCATAACAACCCCAATACTGTATATGGTTGAGCTTTAACTGTTATTGGTTTAGAACATTCACTTTCATATGCGAAGAACCAGATGATGGATTCCTACAACATGATGTCATCAATCTGCCTTTATTGCCCAAGATGATTAAGAATACACCAAGCTTGCTTGAAGTGCTGAACAGCCACTTATCTTTTGATATAGACAAAAGGAATGTGAGATATATGGGCTAGTAAGTTCAATAATATTGTTTCACGCAATAATGATATTTCTCACCTATCAAGTTGAAGCATGTACAGTTGGTAGAACTGGATTACTAGCCATGGAAAAGAGCAAACTGGAACCGGCCAAAGGTAAACAACCTATTTGAACCCAATGGTCTGTAAAAAAAAAAAAGGACCCAATGGTCTGTTTGATGGTTCCTTTATCTTTTTCCTCATTCCAAGTGAGTTTGGATTTCGAAGTTGCATCTCAACATCCATTTGGATAAATCCAGGGAAGGGAGCCTGTGATTGATCTTGTTGCTTTTCCAGTATAGGCATGTGAAAGATTCATGGCACGGAGTTTCACCAGGTTTAATCAGTAGATGTTGCTAATGAGGGGTTGAGGTGTTTGGAACTGGAAAGAGGAATCCATAATTTTTGATTGGGGAATGTGTGTGGGTGTTAACTTTAGTTCATGAATCTAAGTTTTATAGGGACTGATGTTGTAAGAGTGATGAGGCTATATTCCGTAATCAGACCATCAACATACAAGTCATATGATGTTTTACAGAAAGTGTAAAAGGTGCCTTTGTGCTGAGTATCTTATATAATAAAGTAGGTTTTCTTTTGACACATAGACACTCTTCCTTTTAACATTTATTATTTTTAATATTAAATTTTATAATTATTTATTTTTGTTAATTTTAACTATAATAAAAAAATCAAACTCATATACACTATTACTCATCTTTTATAGTATTTTATTTTCAAGATCAAACTAAAATAATTTAAAGTTCATATATTGTAAAACATTGTAATTTAAATCTATATATTGTTCAAAGAGACACTCTTAACAGATCCTGGGGATTCATTCCACATTTCACATGTTGACACATAGACACTCTTCCTTTTAACATTTGTTATTTTTAATATTAAATTTTATAATTATTTATTTTTAATTTTAACTATAATAAAAAATCAAACTCATATACACTATTACTCATCTTTTATAGTATTTTATTTTCAAGATCATATATTGTAAAACATTGTAATTTAAATCCATATATTGTTCTACTTATATTTTAAAACATAATAAAAACCTGAAAAGTCAAACATTTAAAATGCACGATATCATTATCAATGCAATATATTAGATTTATTGATAAAGTAAGGTTTTCTCTAAACTCATGCTCTAAAAAGTTGACACATAGAGACTCCTCATTTTAACATCAGATACACTATTACTCATCTTTTATAGATTTATATTAAAAATATATATGAGTGATATTATTCCAGCAGTTTATTTTAAAGATCAAACTAAAATAATTTAAAATTCATATATTGTAAAACGTTGTAATTTAAATCCATATATTGTTTTACTTATATTTTAAACCATAATAAGAATCAGAAAAGTCAAACATTTAAAATGCACAATATCATTACCAATGCAATATATTAAATTTATTGCTAAAATAGTAACAAATCTAAGACGGTTTGACAAATACATACGCTCATGGCCCAATATTACAAGTTCACATTCTTACATATATTTTTAATATGAAAAATTAAATTAACAAAAAAATAAGCAAAATCTGTGTAAAACATAAGTAAAATATTTTGATGTACACAAAAAACCCAAAATAATAGTAATATGTTAGTTTATGTTATTTTTCAAAATAGGATAATGATTATGTAATAACCCACGCAACGTCTGGGCTACCACCTAGTTGTGAATACAAAAGAGCTGCATTTATTTAGTTGTGAAATTTTTGTGCTCATCAAACCAAACATGCCAAATATTCTGTACACGCCTCATCCGCAAGGTAATAAATTTCAAGTGTACTCAATACATGGTAGCAACAAAAAAATGCAATTTGCAGCTACATGTATGTTATTTTGCAGATTATCAATCAATCATAGTCTTTTTAGAAATTTCCAATTACTAATTCAAACAAATATAAGTAGTTGAGCTCATTCAACAATTTATCAACCACATAAATATAAGTATACAACAAAGAATTAAAAGAAAGATACAGAATACAAACAAAGGTTAACCAAACTTTATAACCAGAGATCAAACTGAGTTTTGTTCTTACCTCCTCTTGTTCTTGCTTCCCAAAAGCAGAGAAAAGTAAAACAAGATTCGAAAGAAGAAGCCCCAAGCGACCGTAACCCACAAGCAATTCCATTTGGTGAGATCGGTAACGCCTTGCTGCTGCAAAATGTCATATCCTGTGGTCAAGCAAGTGGAGCTTGTGATCCTCATCCCAAGTGATTTGCTCATTGTTGCTAGAAGCCTAACTTTCATCCCCCGAGGCACAGCGACGAGAGGTGTGTTGTCGAATATCTGAACTCCTCTAACGAAACACTTTGTAGGGTCACCAAATTCGTTTAGGAGCACAGCTTCATAAGGGTACTTGACTAATGAGATGTAATGGAACCAGATCCAGTAGTCAGGGATTCTATCTCGGTTGATGAAGAACCCACTGAATAGCAAGAAATAGGCCAAGATAGCTACCACAATAGTGTAACCGAGCATTACATGTGGAACAACGCCTGACAAGAAGGTGACGAATGAGCTTCCTGCCCAGAAAGAGGCTAAGATGACAAGGAAGTAGAAGAGGAAACCCATGAGACCTCCATCTAGCCCCACGCCCCAGAAAGTGATTGCTGCGAAAGCAAGCGAAAGGATGATCAAGGAAGGGAGGGCAACAAGAGAGTGAGAAAGCACATAGGAGGATCTTCGGTAAGCGTTGTAAGCGGTTTCTCTCATGAAAATGAAACGTTCTTGAAGGAAAACTGGAAGAGCATCCGCGCAGGTGTAGAATGTTGTGGACATTGCAAAGGCAAAGCATCCAAGACGTTCTTGGACTCCTTTAGGAGAGCTATCAAGCTGCCAAAACATGGTAGCTAAGATGAAACCAGTGACTAGAACAGCTCCTAGGCGTATCCCGAATAGTTCAGGCTGTCTCCGAGAGTTAGTCATGGAACGTTTTGCTAGAACCACGAGTTCGACCCAAAACGGGTTTGCGAATGTTGGAATGGTGGAAACAGGGTTAGAGCCAGAGCCAGGGGTGGTTGTGTTCGCTCCAGAGACGAGCTTCCCTTTGGAGATGCTTGCACTGATGGCTTCTTTCAAGGACAGGCCAGTCTGAGTTCGTGGCTCTGCTTTCCTCTGTCTAAAAACTTTGTTGAACTCAACTAAACTTCTTGTTCCACCAGCTGATCCTTCCAGCTCACGGATCAAATCCAAAGCGAACTCAGTGCGGTTCTCATGTTCGGGAATTGGGTGGCCAAACTCAGCGAAAAACCGAGGTAGCATCGCAGGCGAACCGCTGAACACGGTTTGACCACGGGACAAGAAAAGAAGACGATCAAGCAATCGAAGAAGACGGTAACTAGGTTGATGAAGAGTCATGATCACCATGCTTCCACTCTGAGCGATTCTTTTGAGAACCTTGATCACACTAAGAGCACTTGTAGAGTCCAAACCAGAGGTCGGTTCATCTAGAAAAAGCAGAATCGGATCATGGATGATATCAATCCCGATTGAAACTCTCCGTCTCTCTCCACCAGAGATCCCACGGTGACCTTCATCTCCGATCACTGTATTAGCAGCGTTCCTGAGTCCTAACTGATCGATCAAAGCTTGAACGCGGAGACTCTTCTTGGATTTCGAAAGGCTTCGAGGGAGACGAAACTCGGCTGCGAACATTAAGGTTTCTTCAACTGTAAGCATGGGGAAGAGAAGATCGTCTTGCATCACGTAAGCAGAGATAGCTTTTTGCATTTTCGAGTTGAGGACTTCTCCGTTTAGAGTAACGTTTCCTTTTAAGCTTCCTTTAGCGATACGGTTAGCTAACGCATCGATCAGTGTTGATTTGCCTGAGCCACTTGCTCCCATCACAGCTACTATCTCTCCGTCTCTAGCTTCACCGGAGATTCCGTTGAGGAGCGTCTTCGTCTTGGAAGAGAAGAGACCCTCCGACGAAGGAGCTCCGGGATCGGAAGTGCGTCTCCACGTTAACTTCCGGCGAACTTTGACGCTGTAAGTGAGATCGGTGAACGAGAGAACGAACGGTACGGATTGGTCCGGCGAGGTGAGATCCACATCGACGTGGTGCTGGTCATGATGACCACCACGACGAGTCGTGTCGCCGACGTTTTGCAAGAGCTGTGCGAACGTTGGAGAAGACGACGCGCCGCCTGAGACACCGTTATACTCCGGCGAGAAGAACGGTGACGTCATGTTGTCGTCTGCTGCGACCACACGAGACATTCTTTTTGGGTTTCTTGTGATTGTGATGAAGCGGGAAAATATCTAACGGCGTTAAAACTACCGTTGTTAGCTTAGAAGGAGAAGGGAAGAGGAAACATGAGTTATAACCAACGTTTTAATTTCTATTTCTATTTATAGATAAATTTCTCAACGTGGTTGGGCTGTGTTAACATGTCTTTGCTTATTTTTTTAGGACTAATTTGATGAAAAAAACAAAAAGTATGAGAAGAGTCAAAGTCACAAATNCGAAGGAGCTCCGGGATCGGAAGTGCGTCTCCACGTTAACTTCCGGCGAACTTTGACGCTGTAAGTGAGATCGGTGAACGAGAGAACGAACGGTACGGATTGGTCCGGCGAGGTGAGATCCACATCGACGTGGTGCTGGTCATGATGACCACCACGACGAGTCGTGTCGCCGACGTTTTGCAAGAGCTGTGCGAACGTTGGAGAAGACGACGCGCCGCCTGAGACACCGTTATACTCCGGCGAGAAGAACGGTGACGTCATGTTGTCGTATGCTGCGACCACACGAGACATTCTTTTTGGGTTTCTTGTGATTGTGATGAAGCGGGAAAATATCTAACGGCGTTAAAACTACCGTTGTTAGCTTAGAAGGAGAAGGGAAGAGGAAACATGAGTTATAACCAACGTTTTAATTTCTATTTCTATTTATAGATAAATTTCTCAACGTGGTTGGGCTGTGTTAACATGTCTTTGCTTATTTTTTTAGGACTAATTTGATGAAAAAAACAAAAAGTATGAGAAGAGTCAAAGTCACAAATGCTGATGCTTAATGTAGATGAACCTCCAAACCTAAACACAAGCAAGTAAAAAGTGTAAAACATACCAAAAAAAAGGCCACATGTCCGTTTCTGTTTCTTTAAAATGTTTTCGTATAGCCTTCAAATATATTTTTTTAGGCCACGCTTGCCAAATTTAGGCCACCGTTCCCCCACCCACCTTTATACTCAACAAAATCAAGTTACAATGTGTAAAAGTTGAAACAGTTTCAAGACATATCTCGTAAGATAATCTTATATATAAACTTACTAATTAGGTGTGACTTTTTTTAGTTTTATAGGTAAGCCAAAAAAAACAATAACGCCATCTTTCTTAGCTTTGTCCAAGACTAGAACACTTGCTGCTTCGATGAAACAGTTATTGTCACTATTAAGAAGATCATCAATTACTCGGGTAAGAAACTTCTTTAACATTTATAGCTGGTCGCAACCATAGTCATCTAAAGCCATGATCCAGAGGATTAACAACTCTCCAACTATCCATCATTTACAACAACCCTTTCATTCTAGAAGNACCACGACGAGTCGTGTCGCCGACGTTTTGCAAGAGCTGTGCGAACGTTGGAGAAGACGACGCGCCGCCTGAGACACCGTTATACTCCGGCGAGAAGAACGGTGACGTCATGTTGTCGTCTGCTGCGACCACACGAGACATTCTTTTTGGGTTTCTTGTGATTGTCAATGTGATGAAGCGGGAAAATATCTAACGGCGTTAAAACTACCGTTGTTAGCTTAGAAGGGGAAGAGAAGAGGAAACATGAGTTATAACCAACGTTTTAATTTCTATTTCTATTTATAGATACAATTTCTCAATGTGGTTGGGCTGTGTTAACATGTCTTTGCTTTTTTTCTTCTAAGGATTAGTTTGATGAAAAAAAACAAAAAGTATGAGAAGAGTCAAAGTCACAAATGCTGATGCTTAATGTAGATGAACCTCCAAACCTAAACACAAGCAAGTAAAAAGTGTAAAACACAACAAAAAAAAAAAAGCCACATGTCCGTTTCTGTTTCTTTAAAATGTTTTCGTATAGCATTCAAATATATATTTTTCGGCCACGCTTGCCTAATTTAGGCCACCGTTCCCCCACCCACCTTTATTTTATACTCAACAAAATCAAGTTACAATGTGAATAAGGTTGAAACAATGTATATCTCGTAAGATAATCATAGTATTATATAAACTTACTAATTAGGTGTGACTTTTTTTTAGGTTTATAGGTTAAAAAAAAAAAAAACATTAAACGCCATCTTTCTTTGCCTTCTTCAAGACTATAACACTAGCTTATTGTCACAATTAAGAAAGATCATCAATTCACTACTTGGGTAAGAAACTCCTTTAACCTATATAGCTGGTCGCAACCATTGTCATCCATGATCCAAAAGGATTCACAACTCTCCAACTATCCATCATTTACAACAACCCTTTCATTCTAGAAGAAACAAATGACATAAAACCAAATACCGAAGAAATAGAAAAAGGTACAAGCGTATGAACATATCCAACGGTTTTGCTATAGACAAACCCACCAATCCAACCGCATCATAAACCACAATACCAGTCCAACCGCATCATAACTCCCAATACCAATCCAACCCATATATGAGACTGACTGACCAGTCAAGCTGAAAAATCAGATTCCATCGCCTGTCTGATAGCTGACATGTCGAACTTGAAGCTTCTGAAACTGCTTTCAGGTACTATGTCCTGAGGATGGTCGACTTCAGGCTTTGTATTGTGGCTTTCCATTGAGGCTGTCCTGAATTCAGGCTTTGTATTGTGGCTTTCCATTGTTGTTGTTGTCTTGAGTTCAGCTTTTCTACTGTGGCTTTCTATTGTTGTTGTCTTGACTTCAGGTTTCCTATTGTGGCTTTCCACTGTTGCTGTCCCGTTCCCTCCAACACTAGTCCTTGCATTCCACACGCAGAGTGCTGTAAAAGCATATGAAGTCAGATCTCTGCCAAAAATTCCTCTCTTTTAATGAATGCTTGGTGAAAAAGACATCAAACCTTTAAGGGGCTTGTTAGGTCTTCGTGCTACAGGTGACGGATGTTTTATTATCCACGACTTCAACGACCTGCACAAGTTTGTATCTATTGTTATGCACCAATAACGAAGACCACCCAGAAATCTATGTGGATAAATAGAGAGCCACTACTCACGAAAGAAAAGGTGCCACCATGTACAGTTTGAGACCAGAAACTCCATGAGTTATCACCTCATTACTTGCTGGCTGTAGATGATCAAGCCGGTGCCATGCAATTTCCTACAAGAATTCCACAACAAATAAACATCAGAGACTCATACAGACGCAGACAAGATCACACTCACAAGGTCAATTGTTAGATACACACACTGATTTCCTTCTTTGTTTGTGGTGCAAAAAGTGTATCCTCTGTCACCCCAGCAACTATGTATAGTCGTACTCTTTGCTGCCTGAATACAAACTCTATATATTCTTCTTTCTTGAGTAGCTTTGAGACATCAAATCCAGTTTCCTCTAAGACCTGTTTTAGGTATGGAAGAACAGTACATAAGATAGACAGCCAAAACATGTTTGACAAAATATTCAATTTTTCACTATCAACCCATAATCCAGGTCTATACAAACAATGAGCAGCAGAAATACAGCATGTGAAATGCTAACTGCACCGGGAGAATAGCACTATAGAAATACAAGTAAACCTTTTGAGCTTTGACCATTTCTATACC
>NC_025692.1:1822093-1831108 GCF_000633955.1 Camelina sativa | reverse complement strand
ATCAGAGACTCATACAGACGCAGACAAGATCACACTCACAAGGTCAATTGTTAGATACACACACTGATTTCCTTCTTTGTTTGTGGTGCAAAAAGTGTATCCTCTGTCACCCCAGCAACTATGTATAGTCGTACTCTTTGCTGCCTGAATACAAACTCTATATATTCTTCTTTCTTGAGTAGCTTTGAGACATCAAATCCAGTTTCCTCTAAGACCTGTGATATGGAAGAACAGTACATAAGACAGACAGCCAAAACAAGTTTGACAAAATATTCAATTATTCACTATTAACCCATGATCCAGGTCTATACAAAGAATCAGCAGCAAACATACAGCATGTGAAATGCTAACTGCACCGGGAGGATAGCACTATAGAAATACAAGTAAACCATTTGAGCTTTGATCATTTCTATACCAATGAGATAGTAAAAAGATACACAAAGCCTATATAGTTGACATTGACTGCAGCACTATTCTCGTTTGCAATATATCCTGTCTACTGGTGAACTAAGAATAATTCTTTCCTCAATTATAGCTCACGTAGGAAAATCTATTTCCAGTACCTAGGGAGTATGTGCTATAACGAAACTTTTAAACTAGCATGAGAATAAGATACCCAGTTGTCCAGAGCAGAAGATATAAGAGAGGTTATCTTTGCTATTATTTCACCTCTGTCATCTACAATTAAAAAATTCATGCACTCTGACACACTACGTTGACACATCTCATATGTCAACAACCAATAAAATATAACCAATGCATCCACTAAAAGAGGTCAATCTTACCCCATAAGCGGTCTTCCTTAAATTACATAGTAGTATTTTCTTTTTTTATTAATATACACTTATGATCAATGAGTGGCGGTTGTTGGAGCTATCAGTATTGCTACAAAAGTGCAGAATAAATGAACCAAACAAGAGACAGGAATACAACAGAATGGATACTAACCTCACGAATGGCACAAGCATGGTCTTCTTCATCCTTGCTCTTCTTCCCGCGGGGAAAGCTCCAGCTCGATCCTTTCCATCCTTTAACCAACAAGCACTGCAGGTAAAAAAAGATACCAAAAAGAAAAGAAAAGAAAAAGGTAAGCATACCAAAAAAAATGTAATTAGAAAAAAGTATCTGGAAACATAAGTATCACCCCAAAGGGGTCTAACCCGTTCATATGTCTCATCGAGGATAATAGCTCCAGTGACGGGAACTCGACACTTGTAAGAAGTAAAGTCTTTGAAAATGTCATCAATATGAGTAACATAAGGTCTCAACACATCACAGCTGTTGAATACTAAGCCAAGTCAAGGGAAAAAAAAAGATCCAGAAGAGAACAATAGATAATACAGAAAGAAGTCAAGGCTATGTGGCAGCATCTGATTAGGCAAATGAGATCATAAACGAGCATTGTACTAACAGTGAGAGGATAAGAAATGTAACAGTGAGAGGAGAAAGGCAAACGAAATTTCCAGAAAGGATACAGAGAGAAGTAAACTCTTTCAAAGACAAGGACTTGAGCTTAGGATCATTCTCTACAGCATTATCTTCATAGTACCAATAAGCATACTCCACCAGAAACAGAATTCTCTCGAAAGACTGTTGATCTTCTTCAGGGACGTTCAAAACGAATCGACTGAAAACCAAAAAAAATTTCATTCACAAAGCATCACAGTTACCCAATTCAATTCCGAGCCCAAACAATTGAAAAGAGAAGGAAAAAAAAGAAACACTAGATTGATTTGATAAGATTACCTGCAAAGATCATCGAGAAGTTCCTTGGAAGGGAGGCAATTACCGATGTTCTTCGATGAACTTGATGATCGATGGAGACCCGACATTTTTTTTTTTTTTTTCCGTCTTCTAGTGGTGAGTGAATTCTTCGTGCCTTTATTAAAACCCTAATACTGGATGAGAGGAGGAGCTCTCTCTATCTCTATCTCTCTCTATATCTATATATATATATACTGTAGGGGGTAGGTAGGTATATAAGCTTTTGGTTTGAATCGGAGGAGGTGGTGGATGGTCTCGTCGGTGAATCTGATCGCTCCGGAGAAGAGAATCTGAGAGAGCGACGATTGATGATTGTGTGTATCTTGAAAAGGTGGGCCCCTCTTCGGCCCTTTATTATAGCTGATGGAAGTAAAGTGCGCTGCTGCCGTGTGTCTATTACTCTAACAAGGGTGGTGGATCAAAATATATCCGAGATCCGACCCATGTTTCCAATTGGGTCGCATTTTTATTATTTTTATTGTCATTTTTTTCTTAAAAAAATCATAAATACATAAATTCAATCATCTATGTTCAATTTTTTTTAATTTGATTTTTTGCCAAAGAAAACAATTACGTATTTGCTTTGAAATTGAACAAACTATTTTTTTTTTTACTTTTTACCAAAATATACCAAAATAAAATTTCACATTTAATTTTAATAAAATACATATATTTCTAATTATCTAATTTTTTCCTTAAAAATTCATTTGTCTTCAAAGAAATCGAAAAGTTCAGTGTTCTTGTAAATGCAAGGAAATTAATTGTATTAACCTTTTTTTTATTCCTATCTTGATGAAATTTCACATTTAATTTTAACAAAATATAAAAAATTCAATCATCTATGTTCAATTTTAACAACTATATATTATGATTTTTTTTTTTTTTTTTTGCGAAATTTTATCTAGGTAAACTTATTTGCTTTGAAGTTGAACAAATTATTTCTAACAATTACTTAGTTGCTTAGAAATTGAACTAATTATTTGTAAGAAGTTATTTACTTAGATAAAATTTCGCATTTAATTTTAATAAAATACATAAATTTCCAATCATCTAATTTCCCCAATTAATTCACATTTTCCAGAGAAGTAATAATATTTTAAATCGCCTGCAAGTGCAAAAACGTCAAAAGTTCTCACCGAGTAAAAACTTTGACCGTGGCCGAGAGAGAGAGAGAGAGTTGTCTCATTTTCAGTAATTCACAAAAATTGTTGGTACTATTCGTTCCTGGAGGAGGATTTATTCGCCGTAGTATACACCCACCCACCAGAGAAGATCGAACAATAGAACATGTCGTGGCTGCGAACGGCCGTCAATAAGGCGGTGGAGGTCGGAAACCGCAAAAACATCACCCGAACCGTCAAGAACTATGCCGACTCCGTCGTCCAGCAGGCTGGCCAAGCCGTCGCTGAAGGAGCCAAACTCTTCCAAGATCGCATTGTAAATTTCTCATTCCCTTTTGCTTATTCCCCCTTCTAATTGGTATTTAGGTCTAATACCTCTAGATTCTAGTTTTGATTTTGTCATTTTCACCCTATTTATGAACTTATTATAGTGCAGTTGTTACAGTTGCATTACTTAAAGACTAGTATGAATATTTCTGATTGCAAACTTTTACAGGGTGTTGGGGCCTTCAAGAGTGTTAGTCAGACGATTCAGAGATTAGAAGAAGCTGCAGTCTCATATAGAGGTCATGAAAGGGCATTGCTGATTACTAGATGGTTAAATGTTCTCAAGGAGATTGATAGAGCTACTCAAAGTTCTGTAAAGGATAAACAGATGAGCTCAGAGGAACCACTTGCTTCTGATGAAGCAAAGAGACGTGAATGGGTAGTTTTTTTTGTATTCCTTTCAGACGATAGGAAGATGTTTGCAAAGAAGTCCACAGTTCTCCCGCTTCCTAAATATTAAGGATACTAGTTAAGTAGAGATGGTTATGATCTTTAGTGGTGCTGGGTTAAGAATCTTACATGTTCCTGACCTGTTTTTTGTAAAAGAGAAAAGAGGATGCCGTTTATGAAGATGTCATCATATCATCCTGCATTTTAGAATTTCAAGAATATTGCTTTAAGTAGAATAGTAGATATATTTGCTATCCTTAGTAATATAGGGTAACTTTTTCTGTTAAAAAGGTTTGATTATCAGTGAGTTACTAATTACTATTCTTCTTTTAATTTCATATGTTGTATTTATCACCCTTTTGCCAATTCAGAAGATCCCTTTCCATGTGTAGGTTTTGTATTACGACCCAGATATAGGTGGTGAGCCACTAAATTTCCGTGATGTTTTTCTGCAAAGTCAAGCTCTGGAGGGCATCGTTCTGTCCATGGTAATCTTTCGCAGCTTAAACGTTATCTTTTGGTGGCTATCTGTTAAGTAATAACAATCAGTACCCACCCTTTCTCTAAAATTTCCATTCGTTTATATACGTAAGGGTGGACTTGTAGGAACCTGAGAGATGCAGCATCATTGATTAGATTTCACAGTTTTAATTCGAGATAATGAAATGTAAAGAAAGTGTATAGCTTGGCAAAAAGAAAGTAAGGAACAAAAACCAGCTTAAGTAGTCTCTTGTATGTTCTGAGAACCTGTCATTTATCTTCTTTCTCGGAATGTTTTGCACATAGTACTATACTTATATTATTGTATATGTGAAAATATGTACCGTCTATGGGGGTTAAAGGTTTGACTGTTCTATTACAGATTATTGAACCACCACATGACGAAGAGATTACTCTACTCCTGGATATGTTTGGGTGAGTCGGCTGGTATTCCAAATTGCATTGCCAAAATTTGGCTTCCAAAAGGAGTCTTAGACTTTTTCTTGGAAAAACCGACACAGTTTATTGCTATTTCATACCTAATGCGATTATTCATAGATCTTAACATTGTTTTCAGGCTTTGTCTGAATGGCGGAAAGGAAGTTCATGATGCTATAGTTAGCAGTATGCAGGATCTTGCTACAGTATTTTCGAGTTACAAGGATGAAGTGTTGGTAACCGCTTGATCATTAAGCATTATTTAATTTATGGGTGTTTGGATTCCTCCTAACTTGTGTTTTCTTCTATGTTGCTTGGGCTGCTCTTGGACAGGTTAAGCAGGACGAATTGCTTCAGTTTGCCCAAAATGCCATCACAGGTTTGAAGATTAATGCTGAATTGCTGAGGTGAGAAATGAAGATATTGATGTGCTTTTTTGCTCTCGTTTCTCTTCATGAATGAATGAATGATTCATAGGGCATTTGTTCATCTTGCATCAATTTTAATTGAATTCATGTTTTCAGAATTGATGCTGAAGCTTCTGATCTGAGAAAAAAACTCGAAAAGATAAATGCCTCTCAAATTCCAGAGCAGAATGAAGATAAGGAACTTAAAGAGGCACCTTTAACAATAGAGGTGAGAGTACAGCATTATTTCCAAACCCTTTTTTTCTCCCTTAGCTCATTTAGGTAGTTCCATTATATAGACTTCTCATTTTGCAGGCTTTTAAAGAAACACTTGCGAAGATTCGTCTTTGCTCCAGCCTAGAAGGTCTTCTAGTTAGAAAGAGACAACTAAGCAACGGTGATTCTCTAGATATACATGCTCAGAAAGTAAGTCTGTAAATTTTATTAGTCTCAAATTATATAAGTTGATTGGTATCGTAGTTATCATCTTCTTCTACTTGTTTGTGCTGATAGGGAATGTTAAATGTATTCAATGAGAGCATATCATTTCTTGACTTCTGAAGGAGAATGTTTATTATCGAAAATAAAGATATTTTTTTCTTGGAACCAGGTCGACAAGCTCAAGGTGTTATTAGAATCTTTAGCAAATTCAACTTCCAAAGCCGAAAAGCGAATATCAGAGAACAGGTAAGACTTCTTATCGACTCCAGTTAGTTTTTTTTCCTGCCATTAAGACTTTTTTTGTGGTTTAATTTTGATCTGACATGGTAAATTCACCAGACCAGAAGAATAGGTTTTAAGTCTCGTACTCTTTGTTTACTATATGCATGTTCAGCAAATACAGCGGAGACAAAGTGCAATTTATTCCTCATTTATTTTCTGATTAACTATATATCAACAATGCTGAGCCTCATCAAAGCTTGTCTTGTTACCACTTAGTGCTATTGAGCGAATGATTAGTCTGTGGAAGTAAAAATACCATATATGGATACCAATTGTCCATTTTCTCTTTTCGCAGACTTCAGAAAGAGGAGGCACTAAAAGCTCGTGTGGTGAAAGCAAATGAAACCGGTGAAAAGGAAAAGGTCTTTGTCTCCCGCTTTTTAATTTCTTCTTTTGATTATTGACTGCAAAACAAACACTAATAGTTGCAGCATTCTTTGGCATGTTCATCAGCTCCCAGTATTAAGGTTCTTTGCTATGATTTATTATGTACAGGAATTGGGTGCAGAAATTGAACAACTTGAGAAACAAAGAGATGAGCTGGAAGCCGAACTGAAGAGGGTAACTGAATCTTCTCTATTAAATTGGTTTCTTGTTTTATTCTGGAGGTTTACAAACACACGCTTAAAACAGACGAAGTTTTTTTCTTTTCCACTGGACTTAATTGTATGAATGTAAGCTCATCATGCTGTTGAATTGAAATATAAATATTTTATTTGATTCTATGTATTTAGGTATGATTATTGTGGTAGGGAAGGTATATCAATGAATATTCTCCATGTAGGTAAATATATCATTAGCTGCTGCTCAAGCGCGGTTTCGTAATGCAACAGAGGAGAGGGATCAATTTGGTGAAGCCAACAATCAGATAATCGCTCACCTGAAAACAAAGGTCGCATATTCTTATAGATGAGTAGCTCTTATGCTTAACAATATCAACGTGAAATCATTTGCGTATGTTGATTCTGCATGTAGGACGATGACCTGTCTAAATCAGTTGTAGCTTGTAAGAAAGAAGCAGAAGTTATTAAGACGTGGATTAATTTTCTTGAGGATACATGGCTTCTTCAATGCTCATATACCGAAACGAAGGATAAACAGACTTTGTATTCTATCTACTCTCAGCTGCTTCTCTCAATACATCTTGCTTTGCTGCACGACCACAATAATTAATCTATTGAATGCATGTCTTAGGGACGAATTGGAGAAGCATGAGGATTATTTCTCAGATGTTGCCTTTAATACACTTTCTGTGTACAAGGTAACCTCTGTACTTTGATCTAGTTAATTGATATATGAAAGAACTAACACAAAAAAAAATTCATATTGTGCAGAAGGAGGTGGCACCTTTAATCAGTCGTATAGAAAATTATGTGGAAAATCTGAAGAATTTGGGTCCTGGGTAATTTCCTCTTGTTGAATTGAATTGCTCCATTACATTGCTTGATGTCTGATTAATAACACTAGTTGGAGTGTGACTGTACCTAGCGGTAGTGGTGACAGTTTCGCATGTGGTGGTGGTGACAGGTCGGAGAAACCGCCAAATGCCGATCAGGGGGACAATCAGGTTTCAAACCCGAGGAAAATTCTGGAGCAGGAGTATATAGACTATGAGACCAAGGTAAGAATTGCTGCTTAGTAGGTCGTTTTACATTCAGACCCAATGACTGGGACCAAATTCGACTCTGCATGGTTGTGCTATATTTTTCTCTTTGTTCGGTTGCTCTTCCTTGTCACTGATTTGGTTTTATCAGATCATTACCACCTTCAGCATTGTCGACAACATGAAAGAGCAATTCCAGGTTCTCCAGAGCAAACTGGAAAAGTGAGTGGAAACATAACTCTTCGATCTTTTAGCAATCCTAAGTTTTGAAACCCTTTTGAAATCCTACATGATTCCAGAAAGGAGGACCGGCGTGTGAAAGAGCTATTTGATGACATGGAGAAAATGAGGCAGCAATTTGAATCCATAGCGAGGCCAATGTTAGAGATAGAGATTCCATCACCTAAAAGCAGTGCTTCATCACCCAAATCTCCCGAGCCCAGCAGTGGCATGGATGCTCCAACTGAATCTACTCTGTCCCAAACGTCAGAGTTGAGCAAACCGCCTGAGGCACCAAAAACTACTGCCGGTTCCAGTCAGGAATTTAACCCTGAAGCTGAACTAGCGGAGCTTGAATCTGAATTTGGTAAGGTGGCACGTGATTACTCTGCAGATGAGGTTGATGGATGGGAATTTGATGAACTCGAGAAAGAGCTGCAGTAGTAAGTAGTCCAGCGACTCGAATAATATGATCATCACACGCATGTCCACCACATACACTGAAATGTTTTTTCTCGTACCTTTTTTCTTTTGCCGCGTAACTCCAAAGTTCATTCGCTAATCTGTATGGTAATTTTATGGTAACTGCCTGTTGACTGTGTTGCATGTTTACATGGAACAAATAAAAAACCAAACGTAATTAAAACTGTGTCCTTTTTGAAACTTCTGACTCGGCATGTCAAATGGACCTGAACTGCCTTGCTAGCCTCGCTACGGAATTTGCAATGTCTTACTCTCAATGAATCGTCTCTCAAGAGAATCCATTCCTTGTTGTTTTCTGCATGTCGTTCTAACGTTTTCCTTCTATATGGGAATCTAAATTTGTACTATGGGACCATCAAAGACGGATTATAATCAAAGCTTGTCTTGATATGCCTCTTAGAGGTATGGAGCGGATATATCAGTTCTCCAATTGTCTTTTGGCAGACTTGAGAAAATGGTAGGTATCAAAAAGCTCGTGTGGGTCAGTGGGTGAAAGCAAATGTAAGGTCCTTTTCTCACGCTTTTTAAATATTTATGATATATGTAATGCCAAAAATTTTAACTAGATTATATTTTCTAAAGTTAAAGTCATTGCCATATAAACAACATTTTTAAGATTAAATCCATTAACAGTCTCTAGGAGCGTTTCATTTCTCTTCATCAAAAAATTTCTAAGCCTTCAAGGTTTTTTAAAATAGGAAAAAAACAAAACAAAACAAAAAGACTCAGAATTTGTTTAGTGAAGTCTCTCATGGTCGCCTTTGTTACTGAAATCGAGTGGTGTAATCTCGAGTGATCAGATACGACGAGCTAAGAAGAGGTCGTCTGGCGTGGTCTCCTTGAATCCGTAGTGCAAAGAAGAAAAGGAATGGAGGCGATTTTTAGGGTTTCCGTACAAGAGGCGATTGAGCGGCGATTTTCAGATCTACTCTCCTAACCCTTCGATTTCAGTACAGCGACTCTAATTGCTGGAACATTAGGCTTGTGTGGCTTCGGTTCTGTGGTATTTGTATAGGGCTTCAACTTAAGGCCTAAGTGGCTTAGATCTGAATTCCTTCGC
>NC_025692.1:1760646-1816280 GCF_000633955.1 Camelina sativa | reverse complement strand
AAAAAAAAAAAAAGTCTCTCATGGTCATGTACATAAGAGTTGACCCACACTCATCGACATCATGAATCTGACCGGCTTAACGTCTATCTTCACTCTGAACTCTCAGCACATGTTTTATTCCCTCCTCCCAATCTTTAATATAATGATCGTATAATTAGAAAAATGTCGTCAAAACTGGCACGCAAGCCACTTGTATTGTTCCTATTGGACGACCTTCATGAATTCTATACAAGTATTAGAGAGATACGTGACGAAACCAACCAGTGACAACAATTGCTCTTAACGTAATTAATTCAAAAACATGTTTTGTAATAACAAAACTTATATGGCATCGTAATCGTAATCTAATTAGGCTTCTAATGGTATCATGTGTGTATAAAACTATAAACTAATCTATTTTTGACGTCTGATTAGATAAAAATAATAATAATAATTTAAAAGTTAGTTTGAAACAAAAGAAAAATGTAAACATTGACCACACACCACTTGAGAGAGTAAAGAAGAAGCTTTGGGTTTGTGGAATCAAATGTAAACATTGATCTCTCTCTCTCTCTCTCTCTCTCTCTCTCACTTTATTTATTGGTCATTCTCATCTCAGAGCAACGGATCCGTTTCCAAAAAGTGCGCCAAACCGTGCGCGCATAGAAGATAGATCATCATCATCATCATCATCATCATCATCATCATCATGTCCTACGCATCTCTCAGCGTCAAGGACCTAACCAGCCTTGTTTCTAGATCCGGAACCGGTTCGTCTTCTTCTTCTTCTTCTTCTCCGCTCAAGCCACCGGGTCAAACCCGACCCGTTAAGGTCATCCCGCTACAGCATCCGGACACCTCCAACGAAGCTCGTCCTCCTTCAATTCCTTTCGACGATATCTTCTCCGGATGGACGGCCAAGATCAAGCGTATGAGGATCGTCGATTGGGTCGATACTCTCTTTCCTTGTTTCCGATGGATTCGAACTTACAAATGGAAAGAGTATTTGAAGCTCGATCTCATGGCTGGTATCACCGTCGGTATAATGCTTGTTCCCCAGGTCTATATATATTTTCTCTCTATCTCTCTCTCTCTCTCTCAGTTTCGTAAAATATCTTCAGATTTGTTTCCATATATCAACTCTGAAGCTTTGATGGATTTGATTTTGAACAGGCAATGTCGTATGCGAAACTAGCTGGCCTTCCACCAATATATGGTTTATGTAAGCTCTTGTCAATTCAGAGGAATGCTATTGTGGAGTTCTCTTCTGCTCTTTCACTTAAAAAGACATTGCCTATTCATTTGTTTCAATTTTATGAATTGTTTGTTGCAGATTCGTCTTTTGTGCCGATATTTGTGTATGCAATATTCGGCTCATCTCGTCAGCTTGCAATTGGACCTGTTGCGTTGGTGTCTCTTCTCGTTTCTAATGCTTTGGGTGGAATCGCTGATACAAATGAGGAACTACATATTGAATTGGCCATTTTGTTGGCGTTTTTGGTTGGAGTTTTGGAGTGCATCATGGGACTCTTGAGGTAATACTACATGTTTTTTTCTTTAGAAATTAGGCGAAGGGAACAACGTAACTGTTATCAGTTAAAAGCAGAAGTCCTCTAATTATTGTTGTGCCATGTTGCATTCCTTTGTTTGATTTCAATCCAGGCTTGGGTGGCTTATACGATTCATAAGTCACTCTGTCATATCTGGATTTACAAGTGCTTCGGCCATTGTGATTGGGTTATCTCAAGTTAAATATTTCCTGGGGTATAGCATTGCTCGGAGCAGCAAGATTGTCCCAATAGTAGAGAGCATTATAGCTGGAGCTGATAAGGTGAAACTTCCATTTCCAGCTTTAGACAGTTCAAAGAAACTCTTTCCTCTTTGCCTAAGGTCTTTAAATAGGGTTCTATAAGTATCATCTAGACTGAGATTTTGGTTTTCAACCTCTTTATACAATTTCGATCTGCATATTCTTTTTCTATTCACTGCCTAAAGGACTGTAAGTACTTAAAAGCCTATCAATACCTGGTGGTGTAACTTTTAGTATATCTGGCTCTCCCTATATCCTTATGTAACTTAGATTATACTTTGATTCGTCATGGTATGATGATTTTGCTTGTATATCATGAATTTTATTGGTGAATCAGTTTGGTAAAGAAAGCATTTTGTTTCTACTTATTTAGATGGATCTTTTTCTGCTTTGTAGTTTCAATGGCCACCTTTTTTGATGGGATCTCTCATTCTGGTGATCCTTCAAGTGATGAAGCATGTGGTATGAGCCTTGATCTTTCCAGAGTTACTAGGGAAGCAGAACTTTCCTTTATATGATATGGTAATAAGGTTATGGTATTGCTTGGCAGGGAAAAGCAAAAAAGGAACTTCAATTCTTACGAGCAGCTGCACCACTCACAGGGATTGTGCTCGGTACAACCATTGCAAAAGTGTTTCATCCACCTTCCATCTCTCTGGTCAGATCGCTGACGAACGAAAGAAACTAAATTTACCTTAGTTTCCTTGTTGAGCTACATAATGGTTAAGTGATTGCAGTAATAGCAAAATTTAGTATGTTTCAGGTGGGAGAAATACCTCAGGGCCTTCCAACATTTTCTTTCCCAAGAAGTTTTGATCATGCAAAAACATTGCTTCCAACATCAGCTCTCATTACTGGTGTTGCCATCTTGGTGAGACATCAACATCATTATTTTTATCAAAGTAGGCATATGGGAACGGCAGAGCTGAACCTACTCATGAGAAACTACAAACAAATGGAGATGGTTTATCTGACATTCTACGGAAAAAAGAAGAATAGAATTTCTTGTACTGATTTAAATGAAGTAAAGCATGTCAATTGATATTATGTTATGTCGTTCTCTAATAAACTAGTTCTACATTTTGTATCCAGGAATCTGTGGGAATTGCCAAAGCACTTGCAGCGAAAAACAGATATGAGTTAGATTCAAATTCAGAGGTATTGTACCTGACTTAAGAAACTTGAGTAGACTTCGATTCTTTCTTCTTTTTCATTTACGGTGTCAACTATTTCTACCTTCACTGGACAGTTGTTTGGTCTTGGTGTTGCAAATATATTGGGTTCACTATTTTCCGCATACCCATCTACAGGTACGTTATCTTGAGAAGATGAAGCCATTTGTAATTGACGATACGGATAGAAGCTGTTATACATTTTATAAATTAAAAAAAGTTGATTGACATAATCTGCGAATGTCCTGTGCAAAATTTAGGATCCTTTTCTAGGTCAGCTGTGAATAATGAAAGTGAAGCTAAGACTGGCCTATCAGGACTAATAACAGGAATCATCATTGGATGTTCTCTACTCTTCTTGACACCGATGTTTAAATACATACCCCAGGTCTGTCTGCCTGTGGTGAATATTTCAATTTCCAGTACTTGCTGCTCTTTCTGCACTGTGCAACTAGATTCTGGCATCTAACTTTCACTCTGTTGCTTATCTTTTTCGGATTCAGTGTGCTTTGGCAGCAATAGTGATATCTGCCGTTAGTGGCTTGGTAAGTTCATATAAACCCACCTTCCAAGGAGCGAAGATGGATTTGGCTTCTGGATTCTTATTTGTACTTTTCGGATTATTATCATTAGGTGGACTATGACGAAGCTATTTTCCTGTGGCGTGTGGACAAGAGGGATTTTACGCTTTGGACCATCACTAGCACAACGACATTGTTCTTTGGAATAGAGATCGGTGTCCTTGTTGGTGTGAGTTATTTAGAATACTCTTTAGTATGTTTAGATTCATCTAACTAATGTATATATAAGTTCTGCATAGACATTTAAGGACTCACGCGGCTGCAATGCTTGCAATTTTAGGTTGGTTTTTCACTAGCATTCGTGATCCACGAGTCTGCAAACCCTCACATTGGTAATAGTAATTCCGTTTAATCGCCTCTCACATCACATGCTTATTGAAATTGCCTATTTTTCTAACTTGGTTTCATTTCTTATCTTGATTATTCTCCTGGCAGCTGTCTTGGGGCGTCTTCCAGGCACCACTGTGTACAGAAACATAAAGCAGTATCCAGAGGCTTACACATACAACGGGATTGTGATAGTCCGGATCGATGCTCCAATTTACTTTGCCAACATAAGTTACATCAAGGACAGGTGAGAGAGGCATTTATTTTATTCATCCTTGTGGTATGAAAGAATAACAAAGCCCATATTTTTGAAAGTGCAGACTAAGAGAATATGAAGTAGCTGTTGACAAATACAAAAACCGGGGACTGGAGGTAGAGAGAATCAATTTTGTAATCCTGGAGATGTCTCCTGTTACACACATAGACTCGAGTGCGGTGGAAGCCTTGAAAGAACTGTATCAAGAGTACAAAACAAGGGACATTCAGCTAGCGATATCAAACCCGAACAAAGATGTTCACTTGACAATAGCAAGATCAGGAATGGTGGAGCTTGTTGGCAAAGAATGGTACTTTGTGAGAGTACACGACGCAGTACAGGTGTGTCTACAATACGTACAGAGCTCTAACTTAGAAGACAAGAAAACAAGTTTCTCGAGAAGGTATGGGAGTGACAACAATTCATCCTCCTTCAAAGCGCTGCTGCAAGAGCCATTGTTGTCAGTGGAGAAATAAAAGGATATAATATGTAATGTAAGTGAATAGGTGTGTATAGTTTTTGTTGAGGAATTTGTAAACATCATACAGTTTTCATTGTATGATCGTAACAACAACATTCTTAACTGTTTTACACAAATAAAAAGCATAAAAACAGACCTTGGTGACTTTCAGACACATTTAACATGACTCGGTTTAGCTCGTGGAGAAGCAATATATAAAGAGGAGGGAATACAAATCTTAAATTTGAAACCCTAAATCTGTTGGGTATCTCTCCCGGCTCTCGATTTCTCGAATCTTAGGAGGCGGCAATGGTTGAGGTAGAATCGCATTTGTTGTCATCCAGGCTTCAGCATTTGATGGCGTAGAACTCGAAATTTTCTTCTGGGTTTAGAAGCGAAGCGAAGAGGGTTTGTTCTTTGATGTCTGATTTGATCGCTCGTACGGGTCGGCTCCTGCAGCGGTATGAGAATGGCTGCCGTCTCGTTGCCGGGTATTGTATTATTATCTTTCATTCTCTTAATACCCTGTCGCTGCATACTTCTGGATTGGGCTTGCTTTCGGAGATTATTAAACGACTGTCCCTAAATCTAACCTATGGCGATAGTATGATTGCTTAATTGAAATGTCGCTTTGCCATTATTCTGGCGATTGAGGAATGTTAATAAGAACTTGGTTGCTAGCCATGATTGCTTTTATCTAAGTTTCTTCTTTTAAGTTGCTGTCCCTATGATTGTTTCTACCTACTATTGCAAACTCGATTCTATAGGTTTTTTTATGTTGTGTGCATTGTTCAGGTGCATTCCATTTGATATAGAAACTCGGAGGAAGTTGATGGTAATTCTAACTGTGGGAAAGTGGTTGAAGTGTTGATGATTAGTTCATCTAGTGGACCTGGACTTCTGTTTCCCAAGGTACACAAAGCTTTTGCATTTTCTTTGCTTAGAGTCATCACAGTTGTGCCAGTTACTAACCTTCTGTCTTTTATTAACCAAGTTTCATACATGATTCGATTGATATAGGGAGGCTGGGAGAATGATGAGACAGCCAGGGCCCAGGGAGGCTGCAGTCAGGGAAGCTGTCGAAGAAGCAGGAGTTCCGGGGATTTTAATGGTGAAACCTTTATCCACACCCATCTTTTTACATGTTTTGTATGCCACGTATGGGTGTTATCATGGGCTAAAAGAGGGTAGACTAATCCAGCCTCTCCCTGGACAGAGCTACCTTTTTGGCCCATGATAACATCTGTAATAGCTAGGAAAGCACACATACTTTGTACTGAATTTCTAGAAATAATTTGCAGGATTTGTTGGGAGAATATGAGTTCAAGAGCAAGAGTCACCAAGACGAGTTTAACCCTAATGGTGTATGTAAAGCGGCAATGTATGCACTGCATGTGAAAGAAGAGCTGGAGTCATGGCCAGAACAGGAATTGAGAACTCGGACATGACTCACAATTCCTGAGGCACTAAAGAAATGTAGGCACGCATGGATGAAATCTGCCTTGGAAGAAGGCTTCTGTAAATGGTACCAGGACAAGGACATCGATTAATCTCTCTTCGTTCTACCATTCATTTTTGTCAACATAGGAATTTTGTTCTCCTTGTTCCTTTTTTTTTGCTATATTATGTGAAGTTCATTGTTTACTTGAACAATACTGTAGAACGTGAGGACTGACGAGAAACGAAAAAAAGTTCATAGCTCAGTATTTAAAGTATAGTTATGAGGACAACGTCGTTTCTTGTGCACATCCGACTTACTTAACAACGTCGTTTCTTTTGTTCCTCAAACAGTGATATTATACGCTAAGCTCATTCAAAAAGACTTGTTAATACTAAAGAAAGCTATCCATACATGCGATTCATTATTTTATACAAAAAGGAAAAAAACATATAAACAAAACGAGACCTGAGATTTGAAAGTGGTGTCTAGATATAATACTGATGATACACCCTAAATATCTCCTACCACTCTATAGTTTAACTTTATTAACAAAAATATTAATAAATCATCATGAGAGATAGATAAGATATAGATCACCGGACCTGTTGGCACAAGGGCTTTGTGAGCTTTTATGTCTTATAATGGACAGAGCAGCCTCATGCATCGCCTAATGACCAATCTTCCAGATTCAAAACATAATCATACATTGGGAGATTCAGCCAGAAGTTTCATCTAGAACGATATCTGCAGGATCACCAATCCATGGCCGCCCTTCTCTCCACAGAAATTTTATTCTCAGTTTCCCATTTGCATCCACTCCCACAACATGTCCTTTACTTGCATGGGTCTCCATTCCCCAACCCCACCGAGGTGTAACCAGTCCATCCTTTATCTTAACCCGGTCTCCAATTCTGAATGGTCTTATACGTTCCAGTTCCCCGGCTTTGCATAGCCATAGCCTGTCTAGGAAACAGAAAGATACCCATAAGTCTCCATCCTCCATTCTGTGAACCACCCCTATGCTAGAAGGGTTGACCTCTCCCCACTGGTAAGTGGGTGTTGTGATGCTCGCCTTAACTTTAACCCAGTCCCCAATCCTGAGCTCTTCTTCTTCTATGGTTTCCACTTCCGATGGGTCAAGCATCCACGTTTTAGAACCGGCTGGTGTGTATATCCGTAGCTTACCATCCGCATCAATGGCTGCTATGGTTCCTATACTCCCATGGCTATGACCTGACCACCCAAACCTAGGCTGTTTCACTGCCAGTTTGACCCTAGTTTTTTGTCCGACCACAAGCTTCTTTGCTTTCTCTAGGTGCGAAGAGGAGCCCGCCCATCTTTCTTGCTCGCCACAAAACGAAACGGAAGTCGTACCATCCCATTCGTCTCCCTCATATCCTACTCCATGCACTACACCAACACTTCCTGGTCCAGCGGATTTCCAACTAGGAGCACCTTCTCTAAGTTTTACCCATTCTCCAACCTCAAACATAGGTTCCACTTCCAAGTCTGCTGGATCTCCTCTCCACAACCCAGGCAATCCGAAGAAAGCAACCCTTACCTCTCCATCAGCATGAACAGTGGTTATGATGCCTCGTGAATCGGGCTTGGCTCCTCTCCAACCCCATCTTGGTTCTGTTAAGCCCTTCTGGAAATGCACAAACTGGCCCACTTTGAGAGCTGGAATCTTCTCTAAATCTGTGTAGTGAGTACTCCATCTTCCTTTCCGGAAACAACAAGCCAACTCTAAGTAACCTGTTTCCTGTATGCTATGAACGACAGCAATACTCTCCCTTCCTACACTAAACCAATCATAGCTTGGTCTGTTTCCCAGGCTTGGCTTTGAGCGCACCCAGTCACCGACTTCAAAACCTGAGAGCAGCTCTGCATCTCCAGGTGAGACTCTCCACAATGTCTGTCTACCAGTCACCTGTGCCTACAGGAGAACAAAAACAATCCAATCGTCCATATCAAATGAATGCTGAAAAACAAAAACTAAGGAGAGCCCAATCAATCCAGGGGAAATGATCCATTTCAGAAACTTACACTCAGAGTCCCATCCATGTCGATTCTCATTATTTTACCAATAGTCGCTGGAGTCTCATTTGACCATCCAAGTCGTGGTTGGGTAATAGATGGAGTCATATGAATCTCTTCTCCCACATGAAAGGGTACAACCTTTTCAACATCTGTCACAGAACATGAAAAAGGCTTGCTCCTGAAACAGAAAGCTATACCCACATCACCATCTTCGTCTAAGCTGTGCATAACGCCAATACTGTTTCGAGTAATGTCTTCCCATCCATATTTCGGGGAAGACACAGAAGCCTTCACTCTGACCCAGTCGCCAACCTGCTCGTGGTACAAAGCTCAGTGTTAAAAGAATCAAAGCTCTCGACAAGCTGCACATCTAACTAGATGCATTTAAGAAAAGACAATCAAGTATCCTCATCCTTGTGACTCTCAGAGAAAACCAGCTTTACCTTGAAATCGTCAATCTTTTCCATGTCCGAAGGATCTGCCTGCCACGGAATAGGTCGGTTCGGGATTTCAATTATAAGGAGACCATCATTCTCTATTTCACTAATTTTGCCAACACTGTGATGGGTCTCCCCACCCCAAGCATATCGAGGTTCGGCAACTGACCGCTTTACGCACACCCGATCACCAATCTATAATATTAAGAAAACTGTTGGATTGGACTTCTGATATGAAAGCATGAACTGTCTGTAAGAATTTTACAAAATAACATATTACCCTAAAGGGAGCAACAGGTTCAACTTCCTCGGGTTCACAATGCCAGGGATTTGGAAGATAACTTAATTCCACAAGGAGGCTGCTATCTGGCCTTACACAATAAACAATCCCCATACTCCCCGGGACAACAGATCCAAAACCATGTTTTGCTGAGGTCAGATTCTGACGGATACGGACCCAATCCCCGACTTTGAACTCTTCCACACGTTCCATTTCGGCAGGATCAGCTTTCCAACCTCGAGATGCTCCAGGAAACCCAACTCGTAAGATCCCATCCTCATCAACACATAAAACAGTACCGACACTATCACGTGACTGGCCACGCCAACCAAACCTAAGATAGAATCAATCAACACCATATGTGGTTATGACTTTGGTAAAATAAATTACACCATAATTTCTACACGGAGAGTACTAACAAACCTTGGCTCTTTGACATCTGCTCTGAGTCTTACATGCTGGCCCCTGTCCAACGGAATCAGCTTAATAACTTCATTTGCCAACACACGAGCTTCCCCAGAACAAAATGCGACAATCATGTCCTCCTTCTCGAGAATAGTTTGCACAAACCCAACACTCTTAGGCTTAGCACCTTGCCACCCATGTAAGGGTGTTGTTATGCCTCTTTTGAACTTCACCCAATCACCTACCTCATAGCTGAGAGAAATTAAAATCAGCGTAAGATAACAGAGAAAAGGTGCATATCAGCAGAAGGATTTAAGAAGTTGTCCTCACACTGTAGGTGATAAATGAACTCCCTTTTTTAATAGTGCCTCCATCAGATCCTCTGAAATCCATTCTCTTGGAAGGGCTTCTAAAAAGTCACGTACTGTCTTGCCACTGTTAATTCAATATTTATACAAATTATATAAAGTATGATCACAGGAAGAAAAGGGTAATGACAATTCACAACGCTAGCTTCTATAGTAAATTTTGTATGAGTGGATTTTACAACCCCGGACAGGAAACTAACATTACCACAGTGTAATGAATATACACCTTTGTTTCAATATATAATATTTGTAGTAGCATCAAATTAGTGCTTGCCTGTGGTTTCTGACGTCCACGGCAGCATCAGGACTTCTAAGCATCACAATTAACCAATCAAGGTTTTCACGTATCATCTTTGCTGCATCTGCTGCTATATGGAATGCGTTGTCTCCTTCATCATCCTATAATAATGAAAATAGAAAAAATAAATTGACAATGTAAAAACAGCACATCTTGGAAGCCAGTTCTGACTGCACCAATGTGGAACCTACAAACATTAGATGTACAAAGCTTTGCCACTACTTATACAAAAAACATATTTTCTGAGCCCTGATATTTACATCAAACATTAGTTAACATAGACGGAAGAAGTGATGATTGTAAACTAAAACAAACTTATTTTCTATTACCTATATTAAAAGCACTGATCATCATTACCAGAACAATAAGAAACAATAGACCCAAAGAACCAGTCGTATTTATATCAACAAGTTAACATTTTCGTCCAGATTAACTAGAGACTCGAGCAATAGCATATCATTAAGTTTAGCCTCTTCATGACAAAAGAATAAAGCTAGTATATATATACAAAACATACGTTAATGACTGTATATTCAACTAGCTGATCATCATTATGCAAGACCATATGAAAGTTCAGATTAACAAATTTCAAGTAAGAAACCAACCAAAGAAAGAAATACAAGTAAAAAATCTGTATAGTTGACAAATTTCTAGCCTTAGGATATGCTTAAACTTAACACTCCGAGTTTTGAATACACAATGGCTCCACGATAAAAAAGAAATATAGTCTTGGCAATAAAGGAGAGTATCAATAACAAATAACTCATTAAACCTAGGGAACCTGCAATATTACCTGTATATTGCAGTCGGAACCAGACTCCAAAAGTAGGCTAACACAGGAGTTCGCGCCTCTGGCCAAAGCCATATGAAGAGGAATTGTATTGTGAACATTGCGGATGTTCGCATTCACACCAGCATCTAGAATGACCTATCAAATTATAATGAATGATATAAGTAGAAAGTATGTAACTCTATCAACGCACAAGATATTTGGCACACTAGTCTTCGTTCTTTTCTCTCAATAACTACCACTATAATTTTCGATTTACACCATATAATATTTACTTCTTGATAGGCAAAGCATCCAAGTCTTGCATTTAAGTGTATGGTGCTCCATAACAGCATAACAACACGGACAAATTCTTTCTTTTTAAAACATCAACGTTAATACGTTATTTGGTAGGAATACAACTTACTCTCACAAGTTCCACATTGTTAGCCATAGCAGCAGTATGCAACGCTGTTCGCCCATGCTGAGTATCTTGCGCAGTCGGATCTGCCCCAGCTGCAAGCAATATCTGAACCAGCTCTCTACCTTCTGCAGCAGTATACATGCTAAGTATACTGATTTATATAATAAAACGAGCACAGACATAACATCCAAAAACTTTCAACATGTGACTGGCCTTTTAAATTTACTACATAAAAAATCATTGGAAATGTGCTTTAAACAATTCTTATCTTATAGATATGACAGTAATCATTCTATCTAACAAATAAAAGATTTGTAGAGGTCCTCATAAAAGATCAGATAGCATAACACAAAAGTCTTCTTCGCTAAATTTGCCATTGCAACAACACACAGGACGAGAATAGAGGATATGGATATGTATATAGTCATACTTCAATGAAGCAATTTACCAAAAAAAAAGATACTATGTTTCATCATTACCCTTTTCATGATCTTTCTTTATAGAAGCAGCCATACACAGAGCAGTGCCAACTGGACTTGGGATATTAATTGCCTGAGAAATTTCTTCTGGACTGGAAACTTCCACCCATCTCTTGATAACAGCAACATTCCATGTTGCTACACACATATGTAGCGGTCTGAAACAAAAATAAAAGTATAAAGATCTATAGCATAAACAACAGAAACATAGGTTTACAAATGAAATATGTTTTCCTAAGAAAGAAAAGAACCATTAATATCACATACAAATCACCGTTAAGGTCATTATGACTTATCCAAATATGTTAACATAACGGGCATGTTTAAGCACATACAATCAAACTAAACAAGATAAGCTCTAACATAGATGCAGAATAGGAGTATCAGAACTATGAAACAAAACCAAATAAATCTGGTTTTAAAATGGCCCTATCAGTGCCAGATCTTATGGTGCCGTCTACCTAGTATAGAAAGAATTCAGGTCTGTACTTACGTCAGGCACTTAGCATTTGAAACAGCCATTGATCTTGAGCCCCCATTTTCCAATACAACAATGGCACAATCTGTGTATTTCTTGGCAATAGCTCGATGAAGCACAGTTTCACCTTCATCATCCACTGCATTTGGATCAGCTCCAGCTACCATCAATTCCTATTAATAGTATCAATAAGCAGAAAGCAATTATTAACATGATAATAGATATAAGTCTTGCATCATATCTTATACTTCACATATGTGGAAGATTTGTGATCCTGTGGTAGAAGCTTTAAAAGACTGATAGCTTCCTCGGGAATAGAGACTTACACGCATACAATCAGGTTGGCCATGGTAAGAACACACATGAGCTACAGATGGGCCAGATCCTTCTCGCAGTCTGGACCTAACATTAGCCCCCTTTTTTATGAGAACATGAACACATTGTGGAGACCCAGCTGCTAAAGCAAAGACAAGAGGAGGATCCCCATCTTTGTCCACAATATCTACATTCGCCTCCCCATACTCCAATATAGCCTCCACAAGTTCAGCACTGCCACGTCTGCAAGCCAAGTGAAGAGCAGATTGACCATCAGCGTTTTGCGCCTCTAATAGAGATCGCACAGAGCTTCCACCGCCTCCAGCTGCAGCCTTCGCTAGTATATTTCTATTCCAAAACAAAACCAAACAAATGTTATTTGAGAACAGGTTGTTTATAGCTAGTCAGAATCGATAGGAATAACTAAAATTCCTAGCAGATACCAACCTTACACCCTCAAAGTCTCCTTCCAAAACAACCCGATGTAGGTTGTTAGGGTTATCCTGAAAGACCCCTATGTTAGTAGGGCGAGTTGCTTCTACAATGTTTACTTCACATATTTTGGTAATCCCACTACATCATACATGGTTCATAAAATTGTTAGGCGAAAGAATACAGGCATGAAGACACCAACAATCTTAGTTGTTGCTGCTAAATTAATTTTTAACACAAGTGAAAGGGTCTTCTTTAGAAGCAATGAAAACAGGGAGACAATAAAATAAAGAAATCTTAGAGACTTAAAAATCTTACTTATCGGGGCTTGCTGAAGGGCTACGTGGTATCTCTTGTAGATGACGAAGAAATGTAGCAAGCATGGCATTAAAGGTTGGTCTTTTCGACGGTTTAAACTGAAGACATTCACCAATCATTTTCCATAGTTCTCGAGGAATTCCCACACCCACTATGCGTTCATATTGTGGTGGTACTTTTCGGGCTTTCACAACAGCTTGAAAAATTTCTTCTCTACTAAGACCATCCCACCTGTAAAATTAAGTGATAGTTAGCACAATGGCGGACACAAAACACAAATGAAATATCCAGTAGGAAGAGGCTTCACATACGGAGTGGATCCAGTGCACATCTCTACTAACGTACAACCAAAACTCCATGCATCCGACTCTGGTGATACACCACTTGCATCCTCCCAAAAAAGTTTTTTCACTGGCCCCCAAGCCTCTGGTGCAGTGTAGTGTGGACTGAGTGTTACACAGTCCGCGTATAGAGTGAGCTTTGAGGAATCATACTCTGGTCGAGTTTTCTGGCATGTTGGCTTCTTTAGGATGGGAGCGAGCCCATAATCAGAAACCACAGCATTGCCACTTGCATCCAAAAGAAGATTGGAAGGTTTTATGTTCATACATATAACACCTGCTGCATGGAGTTCTGCAACCCCTCGAGCAACATCAGCCCCATATCTACATTTGGTACAAATTTTAACATCACAACAAGAGGAATGGAATAAAACTTATGTTGGTCACCGAAGGAATATTCTAAATTGGAAACTTAGAACAACATAGCACGATATGAAAGGATAATACAAAATACTCATTTACTCATAAGAGCATTCAATTTAACAGTCCCTAGACGCTATACATATTAAAACATTCCAATTGCTAAATAAATATGCCAACAGCCCATTTATTTGAAACCTAACATAAGTATAATCTGCATATGATTCCACCATGAAGATATCTTCCAACAATAAGATTCAAGGCTTCCACTACTAAAAAGGTAAGGACTAGGGCAAAAAAAAAAGGTTTTGTCTATTAACAGACGAAAAGTGGCTGCAGCTACTAATGACAAAGACAGATGACAACTACTTCAAGTTGTCTCCTCGCTTAAGTGCTCGGCACCAAAACCTAAAAGCTATCTTAGCAGATTCTCCGAAAATGACACCAGGTTTTAGTTGCCTTTTTTTCACTAAAATCTGCGCACTTGCTATATATTTCTAACAGCAATTTCGGGCTTACTCCAGTAGTGTGAAAGAGGCAATCAATGATGGAAACTTTAAGCACAAAAATGATGACAGTAAAAGGCAGAGATTAGGCAAAATAGAAAGTAAAAGAGAAGGCAAAGAGGAACCTTAAAATCTGCTCCAAAGTGAGCCTGCCTTCATTGCGTTGCATCTCAGACTGAACAGACCCATAACACCTGTCCATCAAAAGACAAAGAGATCCCTCCATCTTCACAACCCCATGGAAAGTACAAACATTCCTACACCACATGGACGCTCTCCGCAAGCTCTCAAGCTGTCCCTGCATCCAATCTACATCCATATCCTCCGTCAAAGTCATCTTTTTCACCGCCACACGGTGCTTACACCTCCCACCGCCGCCTGCAACAGTGGCATCCCACATCTCCACACCACCGCTCTCTTCCCCAATCTGCCTACCCAGCTTCATCTCCGGGTGAGCTCCAACCTCGATCACAGGACCACATGAGCTATTAATCGAGCTGGAGGCATGGAACCCGCGGGACGAACGAGCTCTATCCTCATCGCTTCCATCTTCTTCGTCGTCTTCATCCTCGTCGTCGGTGTAATCGCAATCGAAGTTAGCGCCGCCACCGGAAGCGGCGTGGATGAGAGCAAGCATAGCGTAGTTCTTGCGCAAGCCCTGGACAGAGTTACCAACAACGGACACGTGGCGGCAGCGGGGACAAGTGAGGCTAGTGTCGGAAGAAGTAGAGAACATCTTGGAAAGACAATCTTTGCAGAAGCCATGGCCGCATTGAAGCAATAGAGGAACTCTCTCGTCTTCGTTATACCGCGTGTGGCACACGGAACAACAAGGCACCTTCACTCTCCCAACCATTTGAGAGCTCCCAAAAAAAAAGAGAAAGCCCTAAATTTAGGTCGCGAGATCAGAAGATGAGTGAAAGGCCAAAATCAGTTGAGAGTTCGTTCCCTTTTCAGAACATATCGGTGGGGGGAGAAATAAAGAACAAAGTCTTAAATTAAAGTCGATCCAGATCAAGACGAGAAGAACAGATCCATGGTGAGAGTTAGATCAAAATTGGCTGAGAAAATCAGACACGAACAAAGAAAATAAAAATAAAAATTGTAAGAAAATGTGAAAAAGGTTCGTCTTCAGGGTTTTATAGGATCATTTTTTATTTTTACATTTTTCTTTGTTGTTTATTGTTTTTGTTTGTTTTAATATATAATTTGGGTCTGGTTCGTCGGTTTTGACGGGTTGGTTGATTGGTGCCGTAAGCAGTTGAGCACGAACCCGTTCTCTGACTCTTCTTCACATAAAGTAATCGTCAACCATCAGATCTGGCACCCTTTTTTAATCACTAAACCATAAACACTTGGTAAAACTAAAATGGCTACTGGCCCAACAAGAAAACAATCTATGATGCATAAGAAAGAACTAAGTAGATTATTACGTTGTATCTCGTAAGTCGTAACATGACAATGTGAACATCCTTTGACCGAGATTAGCATTTTTGGGACATACTTCTTTCTATGATTTCACATTAATGTTTCCATCATCACCTTTTTTGTCGTCAGCATCGACATTTAGATTCCTCATAGATACAAAGAAGATGACCCCGTTAAAGCCCAAAAATACAGGGCTCTAAGCCCAAAAGAGCGATATTGGTTAACTTAACACAAGCAATGTACTCATCATGGTTTAAGTGGTTTTGGTTCATCCAACTTTGGGGTTTAGCATATTTAATCGCTGTTCACGGTTTCAACTTTATGCTCTAAAAATGATTCTCCATTAACCAAATTATTCCAAAAATATAATTATCTTTTATTAAAAGTAAACAATTCTTGATTTTTCTTTTTTTTTTTTTTGTTCTCCCGCTTTATACTCTCTCGTCTTCTCCACCTCTCTAACTGCCCCTTTTCCCTCAAACCCTAAGCTGTGTACTGTTAATCCAAAGCTTTTTTTGCACTCAGCCATGGCACCCATTGATCCACACTCATTCACCGATTCTTCTCACCCTCTCACCACGCATGTCTCTCTCTCCCTTTACCTCGATTTCAACTCCTTCATCATCCATGGCTCCGCTCTCCTCACTCTCTCCTCCGCCTTCTCCGGCGAACTCTCTCTTGATACTCGCTCCATTTCCATCGATACGGTCCTCGATCCTCTCACTCTCGCCTCTCTTCCTTACCGCGTCTCCGCCACACCGGATCCAATTCGAGGCACCCAAGTAGTCGTTGTCCTCTCCGGTCAGTCTTCAGTGCTCATCGTCTACTCCACTTCGCCTTCCGCCTCAGCTCTCCAGTGGCTATCTCCGCTTCAGACCTTCTCCAAATCTCACCATTATGTCTACACTCAGTGTCAAGCCATTCACGCCAGATCTATTTTCCCATGCCAGGACACTCCCGCCGCGAGGATCCGCTACGACGTCGTTATGAACATACCCAATTCGCTCTCTGCCGTCATGTCGGCTCGCCACGTCCGTCGTAGGCTTCCGGTTCCTGAGGAGGCTAAACATCTCGAGGCGGGGTCATTGGGGTCGTCACTGTGGTCTGGTGAGGATAGAGTCGTGGAAGAGTTTGCTATGGNCAAAAGAAGATTGGAAGGTTTTATGTTCATACATATAACACCTGCTGCATGGAGTTCTGCAACCCCTCGAGCAACATCAGCCCCATATCTACATTTGGTACAAATTTTAACATCACAACAAGAGGAATGGAATAAAACTTATGTTGGTCACCGAAGGAATATTCTAAATTGGAAACTTAGAACAACATAGCACGATATGAAAGGATAATACAAAATACTCATTTACTCATAAGAGCATTCAATTTAACAGTCCCTAGACGCTATACATATTAAAACATTCCAATTGCTAAATAAATATGCCAACAGCCCATTTATTTGAAACCTAACATAAGTATAATCTGCATATGATTCCACCATGAAGATATCTTCCAACAATAAGATTCAAGGCTTCCACTACTAAAAAGGTAAGGACTAGGGCAAAAAAAAAAGGTTTTGTCTATTAACAGACGAAAAGTGGCTGCAGCTACTAATGACAAAGACAGATGACAACTACTTCAAGTTGTCTCCTCGCTTAAGTGCTCGGCACCAAAACCTAAAAGCTATCTTAGCAGATTCTCCGAAAATGACACCAGGTTTTAGTTGCCTTTTTTTCACTAAAATCTGCGCACTTGCTATATATTTCTAACAGCAATTTCGGGCTTACTCCAGTAGTGTGAAAGAGGCAATCAATGATGGAAACTTTAAGCACAAAAATGATGACAGTAAAAGGCAGAGATTAGGCAAAATAGAAAGTAAAAGAGAAGGCAAAGAGGAACCTTAAAATCTGCTCCAAAGTGAGCCTGCCTTCATTGCGTTGCATCTCAGACTGAACAGACCCATAACACCTGTCCATCAAAAGACAAAGAGATCCCTCCATCTTCACAACCCCATGGAAAGTACAAACATTCCTACACCACATGGACGCTCTCCGCAAGCTCTCAAGCTGTCCCTGCATCCAATCTACATCCATATCCTCCGTCAAAGTCATCTTTTTCACCGCCACACGGTGCTTACACCTCCCACCGCCGCCTGCAACAGTGGCATCCCACATCTCCACACCACCGCTCTCTTCCCCAATCTGCCTACCCAGCTTCATCTCCGGGTGAGCTCCAACCTCGATCACAGGACCACATGAGCTATTAATCGAGCTGGAGGCATGGAACCCGCGGGACGAACGAGCTCTATCCTCATCGCTTCCATCTTCTTCGTCGTCTTCATCCTCGTCGTCGGTGTAATCGCAATCGAAGTTAGCGCCGCCACCGGAAGCGGCGTGGATGAGAGCAAGCATAGCGTAGTTCTTGCGCAAGCCCTGGACAGAGTTACCAACAACGGACACGTGGCGGCAGCGGGGACAAGTGAGGCTAGTGTCGGAAGAAGTAGAGAACATCTTGGAAAGACAATCTTTGCAGAAGCCATGGCCGCATTGAAGCAATAGAGGAACTCTCTCGTCTTCGTTATACCGCGTGTGGCACACGGAACAACAAGGCACCTTCACTCTCCCAACCATTTGAGAGCTCCCAAAAAAAAAGAGAAAGCCCTAAATTTAGGTCGCGAGATCAGAAGATGAGTGAAAGGCCAAAATCAGTTGAGAGTTCGTTCCCTTTTCAGAACATATCGGTGGGGGGAGAAATAAAGAACAAAGTCTTAAATTAAAGTCGATCCAGATCAAGACGAGAAGAACAGATCCATGGTGAGAGTTAGATCAAAATTGGCTGAGAAAATCAGACACGAACAAAGAAAATAAAAATAAAAATTGTAAGAAAATGTGAAAAAGGTTCGTCTTCAGGGTTTTATAGGATCATTTTTTATTTTTACATTTTTCTTTGTTGTTTATTGTTTTTGTTTGTTTTAATATATAATTTGGGTCTGGTTCGTCGGTTTTGACGGGTTGGTTGATTGGTGCCGTAAGCAGTTGAGCACGAACCCGTTCTCTGACTCTTCTTCACATAAAGTAATCGTCAACCATCAGATCTGGCACCCTTTTTTAATCACTAAACCATAAACACTTGGTAAAACTAAAATGGCTACTGGCCCAACAAGAAAACAATCTATGATGCATAAGAAAGAACTAAGTAGATTATTACGTTGTATCTCGTAAGTCGTAACATGACAATGTGAACATCCTTTGACCGAGATTAGCATTTTTGGGACATACTTCTTTCTATGATTTCACATTAATGTTTCCATCATCACCTTTTTTGTCGTCAGCATCGACATTTAGATTCCTCATAGATACAAAGAAGATGACCCCGTTAAAGCCCAAAAATACAGGGCTCTAAGCCCAAAAGAGCGATATTGGTTAACTTAACACAAGCAATGTACTCATCATGGTTTAAGTGGTTTTGGTTCATCCAACTTTGGGGTTTAGCATATTTAATCGCTGTTCACGGTTTCAACTTTATGCTCTAAAAATGATTCTCCATTAACCAAATTATTCCAAAAATATAATTATCTTTTATTAAAAGTAAACAATTCTTGATTTTTCTTTTTTTTTTTTTTGTTCTCCCGCTTTATACTCTCTCGTCTTCTCCACCTCTCTAACTGCCCCTTTTCCCTCAAACCCTAAGCTGTGTACTGTTAATCCAAAGCTTTTTTTGCACTCAGCCATGGCACCCATTGATCCACACTCATTCACCGATTCTTCTCACCCTCTCACCACGCATGTCTCTCTCTCCCTTTACCTCGATTTCAACTCCTTCATCATCCATGGCTCCGCTCTCCTCACTCTCTCCTCCGCCTTCTCCGGCGAACTCTCTCTTGATACTCGCTCCATTTCCATCGATACGGTCCTCGATCCTCTCACTCTCGCCTCTCTTCCTTACCGCGTCTCCGCCACACCGGATCCAATTCGAGGCACCCAAGTAGTCGTTGTCCTCTCCGGTCAGTCTTCAGTGCTCATCGTCTACTCCACTTCGCCTTCCGCCTCAGCTCTCCAGTGGCTATCTCCGCTTCAGACCTTCTCCAAATCTCACCATTATGTCTACACTCAGTGTCAAGCCATTCACGCCAGATCTATTTTCCCATGCCAGGACACTCCCGCCGCGAGGATCCGCTACGACGTCGTTATGAACATACCCAATTCGCTCTCTGCCGTCATGTCGGCTCGCCACGTCCGCCGTAGGCTTCCGGTTCCTGAGGAGGCTAAACATCTCGAGGCGGGGTCACTGGGATCGTCACTGTGGTCTGGTGAGGATAGAGTCGTGGAAGAGTTTGCTATGGAACAGCCTATTCCGCCTTATCTTTTTGCGTTCGCCGTAGGTGAGTTAGGGTTCAGGGAAGTTGGACCTAGGACTCGGGTATACACAGAGTCTGCCGCCGTTGAAGTTCTAGATGCGGCGGCACTGGAGTTTGCAGGAACTGAGGATATGATCAAGCAAGGGGAGATGCTGTTTGGAGATTACGAGTGGGAGAGGTTTGACTTGTTGGTGCTTCCTCCGAGTTTTCCTTATGGAGGGATGGAGAATCCAAGGATGGTGTTCCTGACGCCTACTGTGATCAAAGGAGACTCCTCTGGGGCTCAAGTTGTAGCTCACGAGCTTGCACATAGCTGGACTGGGAACTTGATCACCAACATCAACAATGAACATTTCTGGTTGAATGAGGTATATTCTTGATTAGCTCTTTTAACTTCTCCCAAGTAAGTAGTTATATCTCAGCTTATGCTTCAGGGTAGAAATAATTGTCCTGTGCTTAGGGTGTGTAACTGTGTGTCTGATTTTTAGAGTCTGCCTTGTTGATGGGAGAAAAACTTATTTTGATTTTCATGGCAATAGGGATTCACAACTTACGCAGAGAGGAGAATTGTGGAGNTCACTAAAATCTGCGCACTTGCTATATATTTCTAACAGCAATTTCGGGCTTACTCCAGTAGTGTGAAAGAGGCAATCAATGATGGAAACTTTAAGCACAAAAATGATGACAGTAAAAGGCAGAGATTAGGCAAAATAGAAAGTAAAAGAGAAGGCAAAGAGGAACCTTAAAATCTGCTCCAAAGTGAGCCTGCCTTCATTGCGTTGCATCTCAGACTGAACAGACCCATAACACCTGTCCATCAAAAGACAAAGAGATCCCTCCATCTTCACAACCCCATGGAAAGTACAAACATTCCTACACCACATGGACGCTCTCCGCAAGCTCTCAAGCTGTCCCTGCATCCAATCTACATCCATATCCTCCGTCAAAGTCATCTTTTTCACCGCCACACGGTGCTTACACCTCCCACCGCCGCCTGCAACAGTGGCATCCCACATCTCCACACCACCGCTCTCTTCCCCAATCTGCCTACCCAGCTTCATCTCCGGGTGAGCTCCAACCTCGATCACAGGACCACATGAGCTATTAATCGAGCTGGAGGCATGGAACCCGCGGGACGAACGAGCTCTATCCTCATCGCTTCCATCTTCTTCGTCGTCTTCATCCTCGTCGTCGGTGTAATCGCAATCGAAGTTAGCGCCGCCACCGGAAGCGGCGTGGATGAGAGCAAGCATAGCGTAGTTCTTGCGCAAGCCCTGGACAGAGTTACCAACAACGGACACGTGGCGGCAGCGGGGACAAGTGAGGCTAGTGTCGGAAGAAGTAGAGAACATCTTGGAAAGACAATCTTTGCAGAAGCCATGGCCGCATTGAAGCAATAGAGGAACTCTCTCGTCTTCGTTATACCGCGTGTGGCACACGGAACAACAAGGCACCTTCACTCTCCCAACCATTTGAGAGCTCCCAAAAAAAAAGAGAAAGCCCTAAATTTAGGTCGCGAGATCAGAAGATGAGTGAAAGGCCAAAATCAGTTGAGAGTTCGTTCCCTTTTCAGAACATATCGGTGGGGGGAGAAATAAAGAACAAAGTCTTAAATTAAAGTCGATCCAGATCAAGACGAGAAGAACAGATCCATGGTGAGAGTTAGATCAAAATTGGCTGAGAAAATCAGACACGAACAAAGAAAATAAAAATAAAAATTGTAAGAAAATGTGAAAAAGGTTCGTCTTCAGGGTTTTATAGGATCATTTTTTATTTTTACATTTTTCTTTGTTGTTTATTGTTTTTGTTTGTTTTAATATATAATTTGGGTCTGGTTCGTCGGTTTTGACGGGTTGGTTGATTGGTGCCGTAAGCAGTTGAGCACGAACCCGTTCTCTGACTCTTCTTCACATAAAGTAATCGTCAACCATCAGATCTGGCACCCTTTTTTAATCACTAAACCATAAACACTTGGTAAAACTAAAATGGCTACTGGCCCAACAAGAAAACAATCTATGATGCATAAGAAAGAACTAAGTAGATTATTACGTTGTATCTCGTAAGTCGTAACATGACAATGTGAACATCCTTTGACCGAGATTAGCATTTTTGGGACATACTTCTTTCTATGATTTCACATTAATGTTTCCATCATCACCTTTTTTGTCGTCAGCATCGACATTTAGATTCCTCATAGATACAAAGAAGATGACCCCGTTAAAGCCCAAAAATACAGGGCTCTAAGCCCAAAAGAGCGATATTGGTTAACTTAACACAAGCAATGTACTCATCATGGTTTAAGTGGTTTTGGTTCATCCAACTTTGGGGTTTAGCATATTTAATCGCTGTTCACGGTTTCAACTTTATGCTCTAAAAATGATTCTCCATTAACCAAATTATTCCAAAAATATAATTATCTTTTATTAAAAGTAAACAATTCTTGATTTTTCTTTTTTTTTTTTTTGTTCTCCCGCTTTATACTCTCTCGTCTTCTCCACCTCTCTAACTGCCCCTTTTCCCTCAAACCCTAAGCTGTGTACTGTTAATCCAAAGCTTTTTTTGCACTCAGCCATGGCACCCATTGATCCACACTCATTCACCGATTCTTCTCACCCTCTCACCACGCATGTCTCTCTCTCCCTTTACCTCGATTTCAACTCCTTCATCATCCATGGCTCCGCTCTCCTCACTCTCTCCTCCGCCTTCTCCGGCGAACTCTCTCTTGATACTCGCTCCATTTCCATCGATACGGTCCTCGATCCTCTCACTCTCGCCTCTCTTCCTTACCGCGTCTCCGCCACACCGGATCCAATTCGAGGCACCCAAGTAGTCGTTGTCCTCTCCGGTCAGTCTTCAGTGCTCATCGTCTACTCCACTTCGCCTTCCGCCTCAGCTCTCCAGTGGCTATCTCCGCTTCAGACCTTCTCCAAATCTCACCATTATGTCTACACTCAGTGTCAAGCCATTCACGCCAGATCTATTTTCCCATGCCAGGACACTCCCGCCGCGAGGATCCGCTACGACGTCGTTATGAACATACCCAATTCGCTCTCTGCCGTCATGTCGGCTCGCCACGTCCGCCGTAGGCTTCCGGTTCCTGAGGAGGCTAAACATCTCGAGGCGGGGTCACTGGGATCGTCACTGTGGTCTGGTGAGGATAGAGTCGTGGAAGAGTTTGCTATGGAACAGCCTATTCCGCCTTATCTTTTTGCGTTCGCCGTAGGTGAGTTAGGGTTCAGGGAAGTTGGACCTAGGACTCGGGTATACACAGAGTCTGCCGCCGTTGAAGTTCTAGATGCGGCGGCACTGGAGTTTGCAGGAACTGAGGATATGATCAAGCAAGGGGAGATGCTGTTTGGAGATTACGAGTGGGAGAGGTTTGACTTGTTGGTGCTTCCTCCGAGTTTTCCTTATGGAGGGATGGAGAATCCAAGGATGGTGTTCCTGACGCCTACTGTGATCAAAGGAGACTCCTCTGGGGCTCAAGTTGTAGCTCACGAGCTTGCACATAGCTGGACTGGGAACTTGATCACCAACATCAACAATGAACATTTCTGGTTGAATGAGGTATATTCTTGATTAGCTCTTTTAACTTCTCCCAAGTAAGTAGTTATATCTCAGCTTATGCTTCAGGGTAGAAATAATTGTCCTGTGCTTAGGGTGTGTAACTGTGTGTCTGATTTTTAGAGTCTGCCTTGTTGATGGGAGAAAAACTTATTTTGATTTTCATGGCAATAGGGATTCACAACTTACGCAGAGAGGAGAATTGTGGAGGTTGTACAAGGCGCAGATATAGCTACTTTGAACATGGGCATTGGTTGGAGGGGTTTGACTGATGAAATGGAACGGTTTAAAGACAACTTGGAGTGCACTAAACTGTGGAACAATCAAGAAGGTGTTGATCCAGATGACGTATATTCTCAGGTTCCATATGAAAAAGGATTCCAATTTGTCCTGCGAATTGAACGTCAGGTTAGTTGAACTGCCACCTCTGCTTTCTTATGTAATCTTTACAAGCGTGGTCACTTATTTACTGAAAAACTTTCAGATTGGAAGGACTGCTTTTGATGAATTCCTCAAGAAATACATTGCTACTTTTAAGTTCAAGTCCATCGATACCAATACATTTCTTGAGTTCCTGAAAGCAAACATCCCTGGCATAGAGAAAGAGATCAACCTACAGCTGTGGACTGAGGGAGTTGGTATACCAGAAGATGCATATGAACCAGTCTCAACCATTTACACAAAAATCATATCCCTGGCAAAAGAGTTTAAGGAAGGAAGGATGCCAAGTGAGGATGAGGTTGCTAAGTGGAACGGACAGGAATGGGAGTTGTACTTGGAGAATCTTCCCAAGTCATGTGAACCTTCTCAGGTACTTTTTACACTTCTTTTCTTCCTCTAAGATAACGGAGAGTTGTTAGGTGTGTTAGACTTGGGTCAAACGAACTGATAAGCTTTCATAAGGAAGAGATAAAGGCCTAACTAACAGTCAGCTAGACTCAATAGTTACTCTTACATTAGTGTTAGGCTAGTGAATGGTTGTGGAAAGATCTCTTCAACTATTCTTTCTGACTTTCTGAGAATTTAGTAATCTTGTTGTCTTGTATGTAATCGAGAATGCAAGATCTATAAAGGAAGAATTGGGAATCAGGTTCCAAAAACCGATGACTAAGTACTAACACATGTTTGCTTATTGGGTGATTCAGGTTATGGCCTTGGACAAGCGGTACAGACTAGCAGAATCAAAGGACTACGAAGTGAAGGTGTCGTTTCTGCAACTTGCAATTGCATCAAAGTGCAGAGAGTACCATGGGGAAGTGGAGAAAGCTCTAAAAGCGGTAGGAAGGATGAAGTACCTGCGTCCTCTCTTCACTGCTCTGGCACAAACTGGTGGAACAGAAGAGAAGCAACTCGCGAAGCAGGTGTTTGCAGAAGCTCGAGAAACTTACCACCCCATAGCTCAGGGAGTGGTTGAGTCAATCCTCTCTAAGTACATCTAAACAAGACCCTTTTTGTTATTAGCTTGAGAGAGCAGTCCAACAAAAAACAACATTTCAATAAAACCCAGTGACTGTAATAACAATTCGTGCTTTTGAGCCATAAACAAAATGAATGTGCCTTGCCTTGTTGATACATTACATTCTCCAAAAGATTAGTACAAGCTTACTTATAATAACTATTATGCATTGCTCTCATCCTCCAACTTTTTGATATAAGCCTTAAGCACCATGATAACCTCAATAGCCGGTGCTTGTAAAGTAGAGACGAGATTAATGGCCGGAGATTGCAGAGCGCCGAGCAGCTTAGCGTAGACCTCAGCACGAGTGGGCATGGTCTCGAGAACTTTGAAATTGTCAGGAGCGTAGAACTTACCTTCGAAGACGGCACCAGCAAAGTCATTGTCTTCAAGCTTGCGTTCCTTCTGGAAGCTCCGGTAGGGTTTGATGGCGGAAGGGATTTCATCAGTCTGAACGAAAAGCCAAGCGTTCATGCCTTTCATACAAGGCTTGAGAGCTTCCCATTTGGTGCCTTCAATGGCTTTGAAGACCAGAGTGTTCTTGGCTACGATGAGCTTCGTGGTGTCGGGGAGAGTTCTACGGAGGTCTTGAAACTGCTTGACGGTGAGGCCTTTGTAGTTGATGGCTGCGAGGAGATGGCAGTTCTCGAGATGGGACTTGACGGCTTCGACTGTCTCTTCCTTTTTGTTACGAGACACGGCGGATCTGATGACAGGGAGGCGAGGGTAGTTTGGGGAATTCGAGGTTTTGGGTGTTACGGTTGAGATTCGCTGGTGGCAGAGAGGAGACAAGGAAGACGAGAAGGAGAGAAGAGCCACTTCCATTTTTTTTTGCTTTGCTCAGAAGATGGATGAGACGAGGAAGAAGGAGACTGTGCTGCTGCTTCTTCTTCTGTGTGTGGAGGGAGAAGAGAAGATAGAGAGATGACCGAACCAACAACGCAATCCACTCAGGAATTTTTTTATTTATTATTATATTAATTTATTAAATGTAAAAATTCATAGGTTTAATAGACGGAACTATTTAACTCCGTCTAATTGAACTCATTTTGTCCTTTAGACTGGTTCTGAAGACAGACAACAATAACATGATGAGATCCCAACAACATTATCCACTGGTTAGTAATTTTTAGTCAAGAACCCAAAATAAAATGTTTTACTCTCTAACTAGGTAGGGATCATGGAGAAAAAAAAAGCTTCCTCTCTCTCTTCTCTCTCTAAAAAATCTTTCAGAGAAGAGAGAAAGCATGTAGTTGTTGTATTCGCCGGCCAGAGTTAATCTGGCTTTTCTGTCCCATACTCCGCCGTCCAGTTTGTTTAACTGGCTTCAGCCCGACATCCTCAGGTTTCTACAGCGGTGGTTGGTCGGTTTTCACCCGGCAGATTCGGCTCTCACATGCGATTTTGGCCGGTTTTTATCGTTTCTTCTGCAGTAAATCGGTTTTTGGCCGATTTCTTTAGTTTTATTTAGTTTTTCTTTCAATAATATCTCTGGACCTATGTATGGTGGGCCGTTTCGGCGACCTCCAACTAGCTCCTCAAGTTTGGTTTTTATGGTCTCCGGTGGTTTCCGCTGAGATCCTACAGTATCTAATCCGACCAGATCGGGTGGTTTACTGTTTCTCTCTCAGGTGTTCTCACGCCAGTTTTGTTTTCTTAAGATCTGTAGTTTACAACAAATCATCATATATGATTATGAGAAAAAGGTAATGAAAAGAAGACGTATTTCCAACATATTTGGATTGCCTGTAGCCGTTTTTTACATGTTTATGAAGCTTCGATCGAGCAAGCTTTTGTGGATCAATCAAATTTCTTTTCTTTTTTTTTGATTTTGCCAGATCTCAATTGTTTGATGATTTGGAAAATTAGATGGGTTGGAATCCCTGTATTTGGATCCATTCTCTCTGTTTATGCAGTCTCCGGTGAGAAACAACCAAAAATTGATGCTTCACTCATTTTCCGGCGTCAATAGTGTTCACCGGTATCGGAGTTTTCAACGGCAAAGGATGACCGGAAGTTTTATCGTTTCTCTTGCAACATGGTCACACCACGTGTTTTTGCTATTGACACGTTAGAAGCGGAAGAGTTATCCTTCAAAAAAAACCTTTGATGTAATCTTTTGGCAAGAACATGTATAAAAGAAGTGAAAGGAGAAAAGAAAATCTCTGTTGGCAAAAATATTGATGTATAGATTCGTCCCTATAGTTTTCTGTTTTGTGAATGTGAAAGTTAGAGAGTGTCCCAATTTGGGATGTTCGAAGTAGCTTCATTCACCATCTTCACAAGAGTCACCTGCACCCACCACAACCACAAACAAAATTAGGCTTCTCGGACTCACACTTCTTGTCAACAATTGGCCACAAGCAAGAAACCGTGATCCTAAAGAGATACTAACAGAGCGATGTATATCATCTGTCCGGGAAGTAAAACCATTGCAAATTGACAAACTACATAAAACTTAATTAAGCCTTTGTGTATGAAGTTCCTAATATAGTCTCGGATTCCACTAAAAACCAATGCCATGATGTGGGTAAGTTCCCCTATGAGCTATGAATGGACCTTACTGCAGAGGACTCAGATTAGAGTGGTAAATATATAACATACCACACTTTCTGGAACACCGNAAGTGGAACGGACAGGAATGGGAGTTGTACTTGGAGAATCTTCCCAAGTCATGTGAACCTTCTCAGGTACTTTTTACACTTCTTTTCTTCCTCTAAGATAACGGAGAGTTGTTAGGTGTGTTAGACTTGGGTCAAACGAACTGATAAGCTTTCATAAGGAAGAGATAAAGGCCTAACTAACAGTCAGCTAGACTCAATAGTTACTCTTACATTAGTGTTAGGCTAGTGAATGGTTGTGGAAAGATCTCTTCAACTATTCTTTCTGACTTTCTGAGAATTTAGTAATCTTGTTGTCTTGTATGTAATCGAGAATGCAAGATCTATAAAGGAAGAATTGGGAATCAGGTTCCAAAAACCGATGACTAAGTACTAACACATGTTTGCTTATTGGGTGATTCAGGTTATGGCCTTGGACAAGCGGTACAGACTAGCAGAATCAAAGGACTACGAAGTGAAGGTGTCGTTTCTGCAACTTGCAATTGCATCAAAGTGCAGAGAGTACCATGGGGAAGTGGAGAAAGCTCTAAAAGCGGTAGGAAGGATGAAGTACCTGCGTCCTCTCTTCACTGCTCTGGCACAAACTGGTGGAACAGAAGAGAAGCAACTCGCGAAGCAGGTGTTTGCAGAAGCTCGAGAAACTTACCACCCCATAGCTCAGGGAGTGGTTGAGTCAATCCTCTCTAAGTACATCTAAACAAGACCCTTTTTGTTATTAGCTTGAGAGAGCAGTCCAACAAAAAACAACATTTCAATAAAACCCAGTGACTGTAATAACAATTCGTGCTTTTGAGCCATAAACAAAATGAATGTGCCTTGCCTTGTTGATACATTACATTCTCCAAAAGATTAGTACAAGCTTACTTATAATAACTATTATGCATTGCTCTCATCCTCCAACTTTTTGATATAAGCCTTAAGCACCATGATAACCTCAATAGCCGGTGCTTGTAAAGTAGAGACGAGATTAATGGCCGGAGATTGCAGAGCGCCGAGCAGCTTAGCGTAGACCTCAGCACGAGTGGGCATGGTCTCGAGAACTTTGAAATTGTCAGGAGCGTAGAACTTACCTTCGAAGACGGCACCAGCAAAGTCATTGTCTTCAAGCTTGCGTTCCTTCTGGAAGCTCCGGTAGGGTTTGATGGCGGAAGGGATTTCATCAGTCTGAACGAAAAGCCAAGCGTTCATGCCTTTCATACAAGGCTTGAGAGCTTCCCATTTGGTGCCTTCAATGGCTTTGAAGACCAGAGTGTTCTTGGCTACGATGAGCTTCGTGGTGTCGGGGAGAGTTCTACGGAGGTCTTGAAACTGCTTGACGGTGAGGCCTTTGTAGTTGATGGCTGCGAGGAGATGGCAATTCTCGAGATGGGACTTGACCGCTTCGACTGTCTCTTCCTTTTTGTTACGAGACACGGCGGATCTGATGACCGGGAGGCGAGGGTAGTTTGGGGAATTCGAGGTTTTGGGTGTTACGGTTGAGATTCGCTGGTGGCAGAGAGGAGACAAGGAAGACGAGAAGGAGAGAAGAGCCACTTCCATTTTTTTTTGCTTTGCTCAGAAGATGGATGAGACGAGGAAGAAGGAGACTGTGCTGCTGCTTCTTCTTCTGTGTGTGGAGGGAGAAGAGAAGATAGAGAGATGACCGAACCAACAACGCAATCCACTCAGGAATTTTTTTATTTATTATTATATTAATTTATTAAATGTAAAAATTCATAGGTTTAATAGACGGAACTATTTAACTCCGTCTAATTGAACTCATTTTGTCCTTTAGACTGGTTCTGAAGACAGACAACAATAACATGATGAGATCCCAACAACATTATCCACTGGTTAGTAATTTTTAGTCAAGAACCCAAAATAAAATGTTTTACTCTCTAACTAGGTAGGGATCATGGAGAAAAAAAAAGCTTCCTCTCTCTCTTCTCTCTCTAAAAAATCTTTCAGAGAAGAGAGAAAGCATGTAGTTGTTGTATTCGCCGGCCAGAGTTAATCTGGCTTTTCTGTCCCATACTCCGCCGTCCAGTTTGTTTAACTGGCTTCAGCCCGACATCCTCAGGTTTCTACAGCGGTGGTTGGTCGGTTTTCACCCGGCAGATTCGGCTCTCACATGCGATTTTGGCCGGTTTTTATCGTTTCTTCTGCAGTAAATCGGTTTTTGGCCGATTTCTTTAGTTTTATTTAGTTTTTCTTTCAATAATATCTCTGGACCTATGTATGGTGGGCCGTTTCGGCGACCTCCAACTAGCTCCTCAAGTTTGGTTTTTATGGTCTCCGGTGGTTTCCGCTGAGATCCTACAGTATCTAATCCGACCAGATCGGGTGGTTTACTGTTTCTCTCTCAGGTGTTCTCACGCCAGTTTTGTTTTCTTAAGATCTGTAGTTTACAACAAATCATCATATATGATTATGAGAAAAAGGTAATGAAAAGAAGACGTATTTCCAACATATTTGGATTGCCTGTAGCCGTTTTTTACATGTTTATGAAGCTTCGATCGAGCAAGCTTTTGTGGATCAATCAAATTTCTTTTCTTTTTTTTTGATTTTGCCAGATCTCAATTGTTTGATGATTTGGAAAATTAGATGGGTTGGAATCCCTGTATTTGGATCCATTCTCTCTGTTTATGCAGTCTCCAGTGAGAAACAACCAAAAATTGATGCTTCACTCATTTTCCGGCGTCAATAGTGTTCACCGGTATCGGAGTTTTCAACGGCAAAGGATGACCGGAAGTTTTATCGTTTCTCTTGCAACATGGTCACACCACGTGTTTTTGCTATTGACACGTTAGAAGCGGAAGAGTTATCCTTCAAAAAAAACCTTTGATGTAATCTTTTGGCAAGAACATGTATAAAAGAAGTGAAAGGAGAAAAGAAAATCTCTGTTGGCAAAAATATTGATGTATAGATTCGTCCCTATAGTTTTCTGTTTTGTGAATGTGAAAGTTAGAGAGTGTCCCAATTTGGGATGTTCGAAGTAGCTTCATTCACCATCTTCACAAGAGTCACCTGCACCCACCACAACCACAAACAAAATTAGGCTTCTCGGACTCACACTTCTTGTCAACAATTGGCCACAAGCAAGAAACCGTGATCCTAAAGAGATACTAACAGAGCGATGTATATCATCTGTCCGGGAAGTAAAACCATTGCAAATTGACAAACTACATAAAACTTAATTAAGCCTTTGTGTATGAAGTTCCTAATATAGTCTCGGATTCCACTAAAAACCAATGCCATGATGTGGGTAAGTTCCCCTATGAGCTATGAATGGACCTTACTGCAGAGGACTCAGATTAGAGTGGTAAATATATAACATACCACACTTTCTGGAACACCGCGAGGCGGCATGGACATGTTCCTCGGAGGAGGACCCCGCAAATGTGATCTCTTATCGAATCGCCACTCTCCTATTTTGCCATATGTCAGCTCACCCTATATTTAACAGTCAGGTAATGTAGTTAGTTTTGAATACACATGAAACTGAAATACGTACATACTCTATCACGGAGTTCTGAAGGCGGATCATTGAAACGTCCTATAATTTAAAGTCATTGAATAGGGTTGTAGAGAAACTGACTTAGTAGTTTCAAAAGAATCTAGTAAAGAAAACTTAAATAAACGAAGCAAGCGCGAATGAACTTAAGGTTGCATAAATAATGAGAAAGTACTTGAACAATTGACTCAAGATGTAAAGTCTGTTCTCAAATTTATCTTCCAAGATATGTCAAACAGAAATCACCTTCATGTTGTAATCGCATCCATAAGTGTAATGGATGATAAATTTCCCCTTTGTAGACAAATCCCATGGAGGCTGAAAAATATGGTGAGAGTACTTAGGAATACGGAGCAAAGAAAAGACTTTTGTAACTTTGACAAAGAAAAAGTAACAAGAATATGACTTTGACATGGAAACCAATATCAGTGCAGTAATCAGCACAAGGCCGATTCCTACCTGAAGCATGAAATCCTTCCGAAGTATGTGCCGCACCCCATGCAGAGCAGAGGCAATTGCATAACCGTACCTTATCAAACAGAAAAAGTAAGAATAAAGATGTCACTTAAGAAACATGGGATTCAAAAGGTGGAGAGCCAAATTTATGAATAAAGATTTGGTTTTCAGTGCTAACATTTCCAGCACCCATCCAAATGCCTTATCAGTTTCTGGATCGTTTTTCATTGTCAGTGAGATATTCATCCATGTAGGAGCGATCTTTTCAAGTGATTCCTACATAAGAAAGTAAATGCATGTCAACATCAAGTTTGAAGCATAAACAGGAGAAACATCATACGACCTCTAGAGATCTTTGATTGCCCAAGTCAAATGTGTGAGATAGACATAACCTCATACAATAATTTTAGCACATATAATCTCACCTTGCTTATAATAACAGGGGAGTTCCCAATGGGATCAATATTTGTTATAGGGCCCATCCCCACTGGATAATACTTTCTGACAATGTTTTCGTACTTTTCAGGTGTAATATAGAAAAACGGAAAAGCGGCTGGGAATCCTCCAACAGCCAAATTGGGTAAGGGGTTAACAAATATATGATCAGGCTCTGCCATGAGCACATAGCTGCACAAACATTAAAATGCATGAGACTTAGCAAACAGTAGAATGTGTTTTGTTGAAAAAGAAGGAGACAGGACTTACTCTTCCTTGATGGTAGCTCTTTCAAGCCATTGCACGAATGCCCAAGGTCTATTCAAGACAACATACCCCTACATACATGATCACAAGTGATTCAGTGATAAAACCATCAACAAAACTGAGACCAAGTGGAAACTAATAAATCAAAATCCATACCCGATCAAGACCTGGGGGAAGAGGATCAACCACAAAAGTGGGTATTTCATCCATCAAGCTATCGGAATTACCCGAGTGCAAAATGCGGGTGAAGCCTCCCATATCAGAACCAGGAAGAGCTTTCTTCTGCTGATACCAATAATACATAATACGACACTGCCACTTATTATAAGGTGCATCAGTGGCCGTAAGAGCAACATGAAAAGGTGCTGGAGAAGTCTTGGCCTTTCTAATGTTAAGAGGCATCTGAACAACAGGATCATCAACAAGTGGACTCCCATATGAATTACTCACACCAGATCTATTGTGAACTATAAGTGTCAGAAGATTATACGTCACAACAAAGAACCCAAAACCCAACAAACACAGAAGCAAGCCCGACGCTTTTCCCATTTATATACTCTCAAATCAAAAAACTAAAATACAAAGCAAAACTCAATGATGCATTCAAGCTTAGCAGCATAGATTCATAGCAGTGGACGCTTTAGAGCTCACAGATTCATTCCTGCAACCAAAGGTGATGAGATTAAAAAAAAAAAACGAATCGTGACGAGCTAAGCTGATACAACTTTGCAAAATTGAGAAACCTAGCCGTCAAAAATGTGTCGACTTTATGAGAATTGACCGATCAAATCGGCTGATGCATCGATTTCGAGTCAATCAACAGATCAGTTATAAGGGAAAGAGAGTTTGAGATTCCAGAAAAAGTAAAAGATCTAAAGAAGGAGAAACCCACAAATAAAAATTAAGAATTTTGAAAGCTTACAGATTCTTCGCGGAGAAGGAATTAGGAGTGTCGCCGGAGAAGAATAAGAGATGCGGAGGAGTAACAAAATAATTAAATGCGAAGTGGGGTTGACTTAAGACTAACGGTGCGTCATTAACGAATTAATAACACATGTCCAACAAATCTGATTTGACAAATGGTGTGTTCGGATCGTGCCAATAGAATTATGCCGATGGATTTGCAAAAATACTAATTTATAGAGGAAAATTACAAAAACCAAACAAAAGAAAAGAGGTTCTTCAGAAAGTGCTAGTGTGTGCATAACACGTTTTTGGAACTTGATTACGTGAATCTCTAAATTGCCAACGTAGTAACACACTTGTTAGTGCCAAAACAATTTGGGAATCTACTGTCGTTGGATTCATTTATGTACTTGTACGAATGGTTGTGTTAGTGTCGTGGTCGTTGTAATATTCCCCAAAATACGGTTATTGATCACATGGCTTGACAGCTTGTAACATACAAATGGTAAGGATTGGCAAATATGACTTACAGATGGCCAATACAACTTGCGTGTAGTTTTGGTTTTTCTTACTACTTTCAACTTCATATTTTGAGGTTTTTCTTACTTTTGGAAACGTGCTCCTGCTATTGAGCTCCCGAGAATCTGATCATAGCTGTCAGTTTACGCGCTACGCACTCAAAAATCTACGTTACTTAGACATTTTTGAGTTGCCTGAATGAACTTATCGTGATAGATAGGTAACTTCCACGTCTTACTTTTATCTTTCCAATTTGTTAATTCGATAACTCTGATTTGCCTTACTTCGGCGTTTTTTTCCACATCTCTATCAATAGTGTTCACGAGATACTACTAATAGAAAGAACAACAAATATGCACTACGCTACCGAACGGTAACATCGTGTTTTGGTTCGAAGGAGTTAAATCTCCCTCCCAAACAAAATTTTATTTCATATAACAAAAAAAAAACTTATGGCCGAAAGATAAATTTCCCCTTGCTCATCTCTAATTTAACGGGAAAATATGTCATCAATATCTTTTTTTTTTCTCAAGTATGAAACTGCAAGAATAATAGAAAAAGAAAGGACGAAGCTTTATAAGTGACTGGGGGATTTAGTAACTTAGGCACCTCCAGATCCGTACTTCTTGCCGAAGACGATTAACTGCAGCTTGTCGTAGCCAGCAAGCACACCAGCACCTGCAATAGCACGCAGGATGTTGGCACCAGCACCCTTGAACAGTGACTTGGCTCCTTCGTTCTTCAGGATCTGTTGGAAGGCATCCATCGAACTCTTGTACTTCACTGCTTCACCTGATGTCATCATCATTCTTCTTCGGACCGTGTCAATCGGGTAGGATGCAAGACCCGCTCCATTGGTGATGAGCCATCCAAGAGCAAAACTAGCGAAGAAGCTGTCCTGAAATGTCCACCACGGAAAGAGATATACCAACATTAGAATCAAACAAGACAGGACCCCTTATTTCTTAAGATGTCACTTTATGTATGTAAAAGAGTAGAGCTCAAACGAACCTGCATGTCTCCAGTGAGGAGAACAGGCTTCACAGAGTCGTACAGTCCAAAGTAAAGACCACGGTAGACAATGATACCAGCACAGGAGATGTTGAATCCACGGTAAAGTCCAGCAATACCATCCGACATGAGGGTCTTCTTGTAGACATCAACAAGACCATTGAACTGCCTTTCACCTCCCTTCTTGGCAGACTTAGAGTCATTGGCAAGACGGGTACGTGCATAGTCAAGAGAGTACACAAAGAGAAGGGATGAGGCACCAGCAGCACCTCCAGATGCCAAGTTACCAGCAAACCACTTCCAGTAGCCATCCCTGTCTTTCTTGAAGTTGAAAAGCCTCTTGAAGTAATCTTTGAATGCAAAGTTCAAGGCCTAGCAAGTGAAAGATATAGATCAGTAACCAATGCATTATATATAAGTAAACATTTAAAAAAAAAAAAAAAAAGCAAAGAAGTGTAGCTAAACTAACCTGAGTGGGGAAGTAACGGATAACGTTAGCAGTGTTTCCTCTCCACAAAGAACCAAAACCCTCATCCTTAATAGTCCTGCCGAAACAGTCACCAATACCCTTGTAGGGCTGTGAGAGCCTGCCAGCCTTGAGCATCTCATCCTGGTTTTGAATCAAAAGCTTGACACGCTCAATGGGAGCAGCAGCAGTCTTAGAGACAGCAGCAGAAACACCACCCATAAGGAAATCAACAGCAAAGTTAGTGAACCCTTTCTCTCCTGGAGCTTGGACAAACACAGGAGAAGTAGTAGTAGCAATCCGAGATGCGGCCGCAAGAGGATATTGAAACGCAGCATTCGAGTAGTTTCCGTATGATGCTCGACTTTGGTATGTAGCAGGGCTCTGAAAAGCGGAAGCATAACCCTTAACATCCTGAGAAACACTAGAACGCAAGAACTGGCCAGAAGAAGCCTTCTGAAGAATCGTGGGGTGCTGAGTCTGTTCAACCATTTTGACCTCTCTACAAAAAAGTAAACAAACATTAAAGTAACAACATCAATCTAATATGATCATATTCAGAACCGTCAACGAGGTCCGCACAATAGATCCATACATTAGTAACAAAATGGTGGGAATATTAAGAAACAGAGCCAAATCATTTCCACAAGCAGATGGGATCTATTATTGTTATCAAAACATTCACACTCGACACGCGATCTACGTTCAAACTGAATCAAGAATAATTACGCATGGAAACCATCAGATCGTCGATACAAAACGAGACACCACTATAACATTTTTACCTTGTTTTGATAAGACTGTGAAAACAGATCAATAAAAAAAAGCAAATGAAGAAACAGAGAGAAACAAAGAGATTTTCAAGCGAGAGAGTAACCAAAAATTACCTAAGAAAAAAATCGATGGCAATGCGAAACAGAGGGAGCGAGATTCTTCGCCCTTAGTTGTCGGGTGAGGTGTGAGCGAAGAAGAAGAAGACGAAGAGAGAATATGCGTTTTGTGTGGCGAAGAGTCGAGTCTCTTTTATTGCCCTTCTCGGAAAAATAGGGTCGCACTAGATAGAAATCAGGTGTAACGCTCGTTAATGTGCGTTCTGAAGCTCTAAACCGTTAGATCATCGAGAGTGGAATAAGATTGATTGTGAATCGTTGTATTGTGATTACTAAAGGAAATAAATTGGTTTATGGAAAGGTATAAACTGCGTTAATGGCCCTTGGATCTTGCCAGCTTTTTGGCGCCTAAAATCAGGAAACATTTATTTATTTTTATTTTGAGATTTTTGGTAGTCAACCATGAATCCATGATGACGTTTTAACTAGGGCTGGGCATTCGGGTAACCTGTTCGGGTTCGGGTATTATCCATTCAGGTTCGGGTAAACGGGTTTAGAAAAATAGAATCCATTGGGTATTTTTAGATATATGGGTTCGGTTCGGTTTGGGTACTATCGGGTTCGGGTCGGTTTGAGTTACAAATTTTAGAACCCGATTAGTACCCGAACTACCGGGTACCCGAAAAAATATAATTAAATTTAAATAAATTTAGTTAAATTTTGACTTACATAACAAAATATTTTAGATATTTTGATTATTTTTAATATTTAGGTATAAAACTAAATGAAATATTCAAAATTATAATCATAATTTTGGGGTAATTGTATTATATTAATGATAAATATTATAAATATGTTTATATGTTCGGATTTAATGGGTACCCAAACGGGTATCGGATATTACCCGACCCTAATCCGAACCCACGGGTATTAGAAAATATAACCCAATAGGGTTTTATAGGCAAACCCGTACCCAACCCGAACCCGGTTTTTCGGATCGGGTTCCGGATTGAATATTCGGGTACGGTTTTTATGCCCAGGCCTAGTTTTAACCATTTCTTTAATTAAAAATATATATATATATATATATATATATATATATATATATATACCCATTCATAATTGGGTCAAAATAACATGAAACACACAACAAGCTCAGTCCACCACTGGCGTCAAATTATAGACTCTGGCGTTTGCAGTCCGCTAGGATCGACGCATTGTACAAAATTCTAGTTGATTTCTATAATGGTCACTGATCCATCATCCATGGGATGTTTTTATTTGTTGTAGATATTTGACTTAAATTACTCTGTAATCTTCAGGCTTTGTGATGCTGTAGTGTATTATAATCATGGGCGGAGGCAGTGAACCATTACCAGGGTCAATTGATCCTGATGAAATTTTAAAAATTAGTTGAATTTTTATGAAAAAAAAAATGACCCTTATGCAATAACAAAATTGACCCAGATAAAATTTTGTCCAACGTTATAATTGACCCATGTGAAATATTAAAACACAATAAGGCTTTAAGTTTAAGGCTTTCCGTATGAAATATTGAGCCCAACTAATTTTAGTAAATATAGAATTGTTTAAGAGCCCATCTAATATCTTGTCTTTTTTTTTTGTCTACCTACGTGAGCCTCCTAAAAACGAAAAACAACTGTTCAGCTTCTTCTTCTTTGTTCTTTTTCAACTTTCAGATATTGTATATGAGTTTTCTTCTTCTTTGTTCCAAAACTCAAGAGTTATAACTTCTAAGATTAGATTTCCAGGTACTTGAATATAAACTTTTTGTATATTAAATTTCCTTAACTAAGTTCAATACTGTCTATTATTAAAAATAAATTTCTTAAGCTCTGTTTGTGTTAATGTCAAAAAAATTGTGATTTTGCTTTGTTTTAGTTTCGAATTTATTAAATTTACCTATCTGTTGGTGTTAACTGTCACTCTTTATAGTTTATATGATTTTGATAGCTCTGTTTGTGTTAATCGTCCATGATCTTCACATGCTCACAGCTCACTCTTATATGATTTTGACTTTTGTGTGTAGGAAACAATAAACAAAATGGATCGCTTCGTCGTGAAAAGGAAGACTCCACCGTCTGATGATATTGATTTGGATGATTTGCCATGGGATCCAGCAAAGAGGAAAAGAATTATAAGCTATCATCCTAATCAAAGAGATGAAGTACGGCGCAAATATTTGATTAGAGGACCTTGTCAACCTCGTGGTCACCGTTTTAAACAAACAGCAATTGGAGGGGTGCTTCGACGTTTTAATCTAAAGTGGTTTGATATGTATGGTGATTGGTTGGAATATAGTGTGGAGAACGATAAAGCTTTTTGTTTGTGTTGTTACTTATTCAAAGATCAAGCTCAAAATCAAGGTGGGAGTGATTGCTTTGTATCAACTGGTTTTTGTGGTTGGAATAAGGGGTTGCAGGGGTTGAATCAACATGTGGGATCTGATGTGAATAGTTTTCACAACAATGCCAAAAGAAAATGTGAGTATTTGATGAGGCAAGGTCAGTCTATCAAACATGCTCTTCATAAACAGAGCGATGTTGTGAAGAATGATTACAGAATTCGATTGAATGCTTCCATTGATGTTTCTAGACATTTGTTACATCAAGGATTACCATTTCGTGGTCATGATGAGTCAGATGAGTCAGCTAATAGAGGTAATTTCTTAGAGCTTCTGAAGTATACCGCTGGTCAGAATGAGGTTGTAAAAAAAGTTGTCTTGAATAATGCTCCTAAAAACAATCAGATGACATCTCCTCCAATNATTTATTAAATTTACCTATCTGTTGGTGTTAACTGTCACTCTTTATAGTTTATATGATTTTGATAGCTCTGTTTGTGTTAATCGTCCATGATCTTCACATGCTCACAGCTCACTCTTATATGATTTTGACTTTTGTGTGTAGGAAACAATAAACAAAATGGATCGCTTCGTCGTGAAAAGGAAGACTCCACCGTCTGATGATATTGATTTGGATGATTTGCCCTGGGATCCAGCGAAGAGGAAAAGAATTATAAGCTATCATCCTAATCAAAGAGATGAAGTACGGCGCAAATATTTGATTAGAGGACCTTGTCAACCTCGTGGTCACCGTTTTAAACAAACAGCAATTGGAGGGGTGCTTCGACGTTGTAATCTAAAGTGGTTTGATATGTATGGTGATTGGTTGGAATATAGTGTGGAGAACGATAAAGCTTTTTGTTTGTGTTGTTACTTATTCAGAGATCAAGCTCAAAATCAAGGTGGGAGTGATTGCTTTGTATCAACTGTTTTTTGTGGTTGGAATAAGGGGTTGCAGGGTTGAATCAACATGTGGGATCTGATGTGAATAGTTTTCACAACAATGCCAAAAGAAAATGTGAGTATTTGATGAGGCAAGGTCAGTCTATCAAACATGCTCTTCATAAACAGAGCGATGTTGTGAAGAATGATTACATAATTCGACTGAATGCTTCCATTGATGTTTCTAGACATTTGTTACATCAAGGATTACCATTTCGTGATCATGATGAGTCAGATGAGTCAGCTAATAGAGGTAATTTCTTAGAGCTTCTGAAGTATACCGCTGGTCAAAATGAGGTTGTAAAAAAAGTTGTCTTGAATAATGCTCCTAAAAACAATCAGATGACATCTCCTCCAATTCAAAAGGACATTGTGCATTGCTTTGCGGAAGAGGTAACTAAATCTATTATTGAAGAAATTGATAATGATGTCTTTGGTTTGCTGGTAGATGAATCTACTGATGTATCAGACAAAGAGCAAATGGCAGTGGTTTTTCGCTTCGTTGATAAGTATGGGATAGTCAAAGAAAGATTTGTTGGTGTTATTCATGTGAAGGAGACATCTTCTTTATCTTTGAAGTGTGCTATTGATTCTTTGTTTGCGAAGTATGGATTGAGTATGAAAAAGGTGAGAGGACAAGGATATGATGGAGCTAGTAATATGAAAGGAGAATTCAATGGACTAAGATCATTGGTTTTGAAAGAAAGCAGCTCAGCTTATTATGTTCATTGTTTTGCTCATCAACTACAACTAGTTGTCATGGCAGTAGCAAAAAAGCATTTTGAAGTTGGAGAATTTTTTGACATGATTTCTGTTTTGTTGAATGTGGTTGGAGCTTCTTGCAAGAGAAAAGATATGATCCGGGAAAACTACAGAAAAATAGTGGAAGAAGGGATTAACAATGGTGAAATTAAGACTGGAACTGGGTTGAATCAAGAAATTTCTCTTCAAAGGCCTGGAAATACTCGTTGGGGTTCACATTATAAGACTTTACTGCGACTTGTTGAGCTGTTTTCTTCTGTAGTTAAAGTTCTTGAGTATATCCAGGATGAAGGCACAGACTCCACAACAGGCATATGGAATTCTCAAGTATTTTCACACCTTTGATTTTGTTTTCTATCTACACTTGATGCTGTTTGTTATGGGTCTCACTGATAGTTTATCAAAGGCTTTACAAAGAAAAGACCAAGATATCTTGAATGCTATTTCATTGGTGGAATCAACTAAAAGTCAGTTGCAAAAGCTTAGAGATGATGGATGGGATGCTTTTATGGCTAAAATTAGTTCATTTTGTGAGCAAAATGACATTGGGCTGGTCATAATGGAGGAAGATTTTGTTGACTCAAGAAGACCAAGGAAAAAGACCGGCCTAACCAACTTGCATCACTATAAGGTGGACTGTTTCTACAATGTCTTAGATATGCAACTTCAAGAGTTTAATGATCGTTTTGATGAGGTAAATTCTGAACTACTTGTTTGCATATCATCCTTGAGTCCAATAGATTCTTTTCGGCAGTTTGATAAGTCATTGCTCATGAGATTGGCTGAGTTTTATCCAGAAGATTTTAGCTTTATGGAGCGTAAATCTCTTGATCTGCAACTTGAGATATATCTTGACAATGTGCAAAGAGATGAAAGGTTTACAGATTTAAAGAGTTTTAGTGATCTTGCACGTTTGATGGTGGAGACAAGAAAACATCTTTCACATCCTTTGGTATATCGTCTTCTGAAGCTATCTCTGATTCTCCCTGTTGCGACTGCAACCGTCGAACGATGTTTCTCTGCAATGACTTTTGTGAAGACGACATTGCGTAATCGTATTGGTGATATATTTTTAAGTGATTGTCTTGTTTGTTTTATTGAAAAACAAATACTTAACACTATTACAAACGAATCAGTGATAAGACGATTTCAAGATATGAGTGAATGTCGAGTGCATCTTTTGTAGTTGTAATGACAATTTTATGGTTTTAATTATTATTTTTTCTGCTTAAAAAAAATATGACCCTGGTGGATAGATTTTCTAGCTGGGCCACTGAACACAACAATGATCTTATTTGTACAACTACTAAAGTACGAATGCTAACTTCTAAATTTCTAAATGAAAACTGATAACTGAATCAAACATAAGCAAATTGTATATTTCTCGTATATAAAAAAAAACTAAATTATAGAATTTTTACAATTTTTTTAAAAAACAAGATTTTTTAAAATTTATACTAAAAGAAAATTGCAGCGGGCACTTAATTGCAAAAGGCACCATTGTCGAGGCTTCAAGCGTAGTTTTACTTTCCGACGCCGGTAGAGCTTTTGCTCGCCGGCGTCGGGTTGCTCATCCTCCTCTTAGTTCTCTTATGCATCTTTCCATCCTTCTACCCTCTGTTAATTTCGAGTTTACTCTCGTTTATCTCCTCAGATCCATCAGATCTAGATTTTCTCGGGAGGTTCCCGAAGAGTTATACTTTTGCATACCACCGTCGGCCACTTACCTGCCTCTTCCGATGGCTCTGATGCTCTCCCCATATTCAGATCTTCTTCCTTCAGATGTGAAACTCATGGATATGTTGGTGGAGCAAAACAAATCTTTTGGTGATGTTCTTGCCAGCGAGATGACCCTTCTCGAAGTCACGCTATCCTTCCGGTGTAATGGTTTTCCAACGCCGAGAATTATCTTTGACTCTTGCGCCTCCAAGAAATCTCGAATGATGGAGCTTTCGTTGCTCTCGGTTATCTCGAGATCTCTGCCTAGCGGAGTTCTTTCCGCCGTAAGTTGCGTGAGGCCTAACAGCGACGATGCTGGCTTGCTTGTCGTCCTCCGAGTTTCTCTCTGGCTTCAACCCTCTCGTTTTACATCGCCGATTTTGGTGCTTTCTTAAAAGGTAGATCTGCCCATGTCGCTTGCTATCTTTTTCCGACGATGCATCTCGCCGTCGTCGAGAACCTCTTGTGGCTCGGCCTTTGTGCCCATGCTCCCACCATTTAGGTCGGTTGTTCTTCTACATCCTTCAAATTCGGTAGTCTTCAGAAGAGTCCCCTCCAAAGTGCAGGTGAAATCGACTTCAAGAGCATGTAAAGATCTACCGCCGTTCTGTTTCTCTTCTCCGGCTAACCGCCGTTCTGTTTCTCCTCTCCGGCTAACCGCCGCTACCTCTGGTGCAAAACCAAGAACTTGGGTCCAGAAAGTATCAAAACCCTGATGGACCAGATTCTACCTTCCTGGTTATTGGGCCAGAGTTTTAATTTTTTGTTATTGGGCCTAACATGCCTAGAAAATATCATCTTGTATATGGACCAACTTTTGCTTTCCTGGTTAATGAGCCTGTGTTTTTTATTATTAGGCCAAGTAAAATTCAATGAAGTTCATTTTATGAAAACTTCCTCCTCGAAGAGATTTTGCTCAAGTTATGGTTGTTGTTGTTGGCTTTCTTTGATCATCTGCACTCCCTTTACTACACTGCTACGTCTTGATCTCCGCTCTTCACTATCCACTTGGTATAGATTTTTCAACATGGTGCGGCAAGGTGGCTGTACTTTGGACCCCTTTTGGGAATTCATTTCCCCCTACATGTTGTCTCCTTTTCTAAGGAGCTAATGATTCGTCATTAGTATGAGTTAGGTTTTTAAAAACCCATCGGAATCTTTGTATTCCATTGTGGCAATTTGTCGTTTTGCGACCGGTGATTCATTCTTGGACAGTCTTTCGCCATCTTATGTGGACTATCGGCTTTGTGGTTCACCCTATATATTTGGCTTGTATGCCCTTCTATCTTTTAAGTATTAGCTTATGTTGTTGTACTCTATGTTTGTATCCTTATTTTCATGTTGGGATAATGTAGTTAGCTAAGAACCTATTAATATTTGTCTTCATATCTTCCCATGTAAGTATGTTGACAGTTGTAAAGACTCATCTTAGAGGTGAGCTCTTGTCACTAGCTTAATGAAATAGGGTTTGTTTGACCAAAAAAAAAAATTGCAACATAATATATATATACACAAAAGAAACCTCACAATCACAAACATTACATTCGTGGAGATTAAAAAGCCTAAAAAAAAAAAGTAAACTAATCGAGTTCTTAATTAATTGCTGACATAATAGTTATCGCTTGTTTAGAACCGACCGGCGTACACCGATACACTTCTCAAGGGCCAAAGGCTTTGAACCCTAACTTCGAGGGGTTGGCTTTGCCGAGAAGAAAAAAAACAGGAAAAACCCCTAATCTTTGCAAAATTATGTACGGTGAATCGATGCAACAGCTCCCACCGATACAAAATCAGCACTTAGGGGGACCTATCCCCGGCAGCGATATGCACAGGGGTTCACAGATGCCGCCACCGTCTATGATGCGGCAGTCATCAGCTTTTTCCACTAACATCAATGCCGACTACCACCACTCATCTGCCTTCGACCGTAACTATAACTTTTAAAGACTCGACCTTTTTGTCTTTTTTTTTTTCGATTTGTGAATTAACTTATGAGATCTGATTTCTCTTTGTTTGATGTCGCCGCAGCACATGACAGTTTTGGGGCGAAACGTATGAGAAAGCATACTCAGAGAAGAGCTGTTGATTACACCAGCACCGTTGTGAAATACATTCAGGTAATTGTATTCCCCCGTTGCTGTTATGCTACTTCTTCGTTAGACCCCCTTGATTATATTTCTCTTGTTTTCTGTAAAGTTTTCGACTTTATCTCTATACTCATATCCTCATCCCTCCCCAATTGAATTCTCCAGACCCTTTTATCTCAAGAGTCATTAGATAACATGGTCTTTTATGGAATGCAACTGATATGGATATGTGGTTTAAATGTGGAAGTACAGACTTTGTTTACTCCATATATGTTTTTGTTCAGGCTCGAACATGGCAGCGAGACTCAAGGGATAGGACCTTTTTGCAAGCAACCCCAGCTGCAGCAGTTGATGTTTGATTTCTTTGCTTTTCTTGGTTATGCTATACGATTTTGATCTCAGTATCATTCTTTTTTTTCTTTTTTTTTTTTTCCAGTTTTTTAATGATTTAACTTTTATATCAATGTTTCAGATGCTTCCCACAGTTTCCTATTCAGATAATCCTTCAACAAGTTTTGCTGCAAAGTTTGTTCACACATCTCTAAACAAGAATCGTTGTTCAATCAACCGTGTATTGGTATATCCCTTTAACAGCTTGATGTTTTCTATTATTCTCTATTTGCCATGTTTTTAACTCTCTTATGTTCGACTTAATGCGATCTTTTTTTTTTTACTTCTGTTAAGTTCGACTTAATGCCATCTTTTTTTTACCTCTGTTAAGTTCGACTTAATGCGATCATTGTTGATTGGGTTTCTTGTATTTAGTGGACACCTTCAGGAAGGCGTCTTATCACGGGCTCCCAAAGTGGGGAGTTTACTCTTTGGAATGGGCAATCTTTTAATTTTGAAATGATTCTTCAGGTTAGTTTCTCAGATAATAGAACTTATGTTTCGATTTTTTTATAGCCGCTGCTCCTGGTATTGACTTTTAAAATCTGCTGTCATTATCAGGCACATGATCAACCTATAAGGTCGATGGTATGGAGCCACAATGACAATTATATGGTTTCTGGTGATGATGGAGGCACAATAAAGTATATTTTTTTTTCTTTCAGTCCCTAACTTGTGTGTAGATGTAAATGAGAAGCTCAGAATTATGTGATTAACATTTAGATTTTGCTGTCACTACACATGTTCAACCTATATAAGGTCGACGGTAAGGAGAACCGATGACAATTGTATGGTTGTTTCTGGTGATGATGGAGGCACAATAAAGTATATTTTTTTCTTTCAGTCCCTAACTTGTGTGTAGATGTAAATGAGAAGCTCAGAAATGTATGATTAACATTTATATTTTGCTGTCACTACACATGATCAACCTATATAAGGATATGGCGCTATAGGTAGGGAGACAAAAAAAAGTATTTTTTCTTTTTCTTTTTCTTTCAGTCCCTAACTTGTGTGTAGATGTAAATGAGAAGCTCAGAATTCTATGATTGACATTTAGATTTGCTGTCACGGTAAAGATTAGTTGTTTCTTATGTATCAGGTATTGGCAGAACAATATGAACAATGTGAAAGTCAACAAAACTGCTCACAAGGAATCAGTTCGCGATTTAAGGTAAAAAATGTTTGATATGTTAAATTGCATTAAATGAATCTCTTCAAAATTAACAATGTGTGTCACTCAGTTTTTGTAAAACAGCTTTGAAGTTCTGCTCGTGTTCTGATGATACGACTGTTAAAGTCTGGGATTTTGCCAAGTGCCAAGAAGAAAGCTCATTAACCGGTAATGTGATTTGAACAATTGGTGGCAGATAGTTAACTGCTTGCTGGTCAAATTTGAATTTTAGAAGGCCGTGAGAGGTGTTGTATGTCACTAGAATGGACCCTTAGGCTACGTTGAAAAAGGTGTTATTGAGATTTGGCTCAATGTTACGCCATGTAAAGTTAGTTACTTTTGAAGGCTCCATATTGGTGCATATAACACTTTTTCTATCCTTTTGACGGCGTGTTTTCTCAGTTTTCTTCATATTCGTAACATCTGAGAATTTTTGACGTGACCAAAGGGTTCTATATATTTTGACTCAGGCAGGCCATGGTTGGGATGTCAAGAGCGTTGACTGGCACCCGACAAAGTCCCTACTAGTTTCTGGTACATTATTCGATAGACTTCTATTTTGAAAAACAGTTGTATATTTCACAGTTTTTTTCTTTAGGTGAGTATTGATCGTGTCAATCTGTGTTGTCAGGTGGAAAAGACCAACTTGTCAAACTATGGGATACTAGAACTGCGAGAGAGCTTTGCTCACTGTAAGCGGTACATAAAGTAATATATATTTTATTAAAATTTCATGTTCAGAGCTTTGACAAATTTGATGGCCAATTTTCACTTCTGCAGTCATGGTCACAAAAACATAGTGCTTAGTGTCAAGTGGAACCAAAATGGCAATTGGCTTTTAACGGCCTCGAAAGATCAGATAATCAAGGTAAGGCTCACTTTGTTTCGGGTCTATTGATATGTAAACGATATTTTTTTCTGTGCATCATGGAAGCATTTGTTTGACACCTATGCATGTCACCTGCAGCTGTATGATATAAGGACTATGAAGGAGCTTGAGTCGTTTCGTGGGCACACGAAAGATGTAACATGTAAGCTTTTAAATTCTGTAATGTACATGTCTTCAAACACGTGAAAGCAGAGAAACTTCCTGCATAAAATTACTTTTCTGTACATTGTCTACTTAAGTATATGCCTTCGTATGATTATTATTGTACCCATGCTTTACTTATGGGGATCAACACACCAGACTTTTCTTATTATCCAATGGATGAGAGTTCTCAATTTGTTTCTTCGACATTTCTTATTTGCAACTATTTCTAATCACAAGTTGTTGAACTCTTTTGAAGCTTTGGCGTGGCATCCCTTCCATGAGGAATATTTTGTCAGTGGGAGCTCTGACGGATCTATTTGTCATTGGGTTGTGGGGTACGTACTGTTGTGCAGCAATATGCTGTCTTATTTCTTAGTTCATAGTCATACTGCTATTGCTATAATCACTTACAACAGTGTTTCTTGTCTACATTTCATATGGACGCATCTACATACTAGTAGCATCTTACCGTACCTTTAATTTGTGGATTTTGTCCGAGGTGTGCCTAATTTTGAAATACTTTCTTAATTCCCAGGCATGAAAACCCGCAGATTGAAATCCCAAATGCTCATGATAACAGTGTTTGGGATCTTGCATGGCATCCTATTGGATATCTTCTTTGCAGGTAGCAATTACGATAATCTGGTTCTAAGACTTTCTTACAGTTTCATTTTATGACGTTCTGTGGTTAGCTATGCTTTTGGTTAAATAATGCTTCAGATATTGATTTCTTACCTTAATATCTGCAGTGGTAGCAATGATCACACAACCAAGTTTTGGTGCAGAAACAGGCCTGCAGATAATCCCCGAGATGTCCTTCCTATGCAGAACCAAGGTTTTTTTCTAGGCTATTAGTATCTGATTTTTTTAGTAGGCATCTTAATGGAAAGGTGTGGGTAGTGCATAATACTCTGTCCTTATTCATATGAGTAGTAAAGATGTTGGGATAGGCTTAACTGGTCGGGCCCTGGCAGGGTCAGTCCTATGCTATAATGACTGGTTTTAAAGAGGAATTGAAGCTGTAGTTCACTGATTTGTGTGTACTAATTAGTGTAATCTGTACTAGGCTATAATGAAAAAGGTTTTGGTAATCGCCAGCCTGATAATTTCCAACCATCTGAGGCATCGCCAATTCCTGGAGCATTTGTGCCTGGGCTGACACGGAATGAGGGGACCATCCCAGGAATCGGAATAGCAATGCCATTTGATGCATCCTCTCAAGGGGAACATAAACAGTCTCTTCCAGGTTCAATGGCAGTGGGTGCTCCGCCGCTGCCACCTGGTCCCCACCCATCACTTCTTGGAAGTGGCCAGCAGCAAGGGTATCAGCAACAACAACACCACCAAGGCCATCCCCAGCAAATGCCTCCAATGCCTAATATGCCTCACCATCAGCTACCACCATCATCCCATATGCCATTGCACCCTCATCATCTTCCCCGGCCTATGCAAATGCCTCCTCACGGTCACATGCCATCTTCCTCAATGCCTATGTCTCATCAGATGCCTGGATCAATGGTATCATGAGTTGGATTCCTCTTTGTTTTATGACCTTAGTGATATTTGTTTAAAAATCATTTTTACCGTGTAGAGGCGAGATTCTAAATCTTCACTTGTTGTTGGAGTAGGGAATGCAAGGTGGCATGAATCCTCAGATGTCGCAAAGTCATTTTATGGGTGCTCCTTCAGGAGTCGTATTTCAAGGACCTCCAAGCAGTGGGGGACCCCAAATGTATCCTCAAGGACGTGGTGGTTTCAACCGTCCACAAATGATGCCAGGCTACAACAACCCTTTCCAACAGGTTCCATCTAAGCACTATACTTCGGTTATTTAGTATACCCTTTAAGGTTTCACATACAGTAAAACCTCTATAAATTAATAATGTTGGGACAAAGACGTTTTATTAATTTATAGTGATATTAATTTATCTATAAATTAATAATTATTATTTTATAGTGTAAATTAATAATTATTAATTTATAGATATATTTTTAATTGTTTATTTTTTTTTTAAATTATGAATTGGAACAATTATAGCAACATAAGATTAAACTTTCAGATGTTATAAATTTTATGGTTTAGGAATTGAACTTGTAATATTTATAAAGCATTATTGACAATAAATTACAAATACTATAAAAAAATTGACTTATACACAGACATACATAAATTCAAATTTATGAATAATAATAATATCAATTCTCATATTTTAATAATCTGTCTAATTATCAAATTGTAAATGATGCATATCTAAAAATTAAAACTTTAAAATTTAATTATTTGTATGACATGTTATAAAATATTTTAGAGATATCATTATAGTTTGAAAATACAACATTACAATTGTTCTATAGAAATGAGTTTTAGGAGAAACATGCACTATTATATCAGTGTATATATATATATAAATTTACATGATTATTAATTTATGATATTATTGGGACCATATTTTACATTGAGATTTCAAAAAAATTATTATCTTATTATCTTATCGAATATTGTTAATTTTTACACTGGCCCGACTTGGGACCAGCAAAATTTATTAATTTATAGTGATTATTAATTTATAGAGTATTAATTTATAGAGGTTTTACAGTAAATAAGCAAGATTTCTAAACAACAATGCAAAACATCCTGATACGATTGAACCAGATAACTTTTGCAGCTAGTTTGAATCTTACTAGCTAGTTTTTCTTGGTATAGTGAAAACAGCCGAAAATTCGTCTGACTAATCTGTTCTCTTTATTTTAAATTGTGCAGCAGCAGCAGCAGCCGCCTTTACCTCCAGGCCCTCCACCGAACAACAATCAGCAACATCAGTAGGCAACCGTTGTATTAGTAGTACATATCATGTTTGTAGACTTGACCACTTCTTTTAAGGAGATGGTTTCAAGATGATTCAACACTGTGAAATGGTTTTGCTGCTCATGTTTTGATTCTTTTAGCTGAACAAGTTAGTTTACAGAAGCTTTAGTGAATTTTTCACATGTCAAATACTCAGTTTGGTTTCGTTAACAAACTTCTAAGGAAAATACTTTCGTTTGAATTTGTTCTTAAAATAAAGATTGATGTCCTCTTTTTTATATTCAAAATTGGTGTTTTGTTTGGCATTTGCTTATGCAACGTAAATTTCACAAAATAGGAATTATCAGTCCATATATGTACACTACGAATTAATCGAAGAAATCACCATATGTCACCACCCTAAAACACTTAGCAAGTTAGCATAATGGTAATTTCAGTTTTTTTCCTTCCGTAAATTATTGAGAAAAGTACATGCTCATCGTATCTGCTAACATACCACCGTTACGTTGCACCAAAAGTTAGGCAATTAGACAGATATAAAACCATTCAAATTTGACCAAACTATTCCTGATTTGGAGATCTTGCCTTGGAGGAGTCTTGCCGTTTTTTCACAAAAAGCCTGCTCATATCCTCTGTGGCAACATTGCTCCTGCAGATAGATAAAATCACAAGTTATTCGATCATAAAGTGATCTAAACAAGATACTGCTTCAATTTCAGGAGCTAGTTCTCGTAAAGATGCCCAGAAAGTCAACAATTCATAACCTCCTAAAACAAAAATCACGCACTAAAGTACATATTCAACTCTTTCAATGATTGCTAACAATAACACTCCATAACATTTCTCCAAAGCATTCTAAGTTTAAGAGATAAAGTGAAAATGGAAATGAAACGGGCCAAAATATTATCAGGTGATGGACTAACCTTCCCTTGAGCTGAGGAGGTACAAGCACATTACCCATAGTTTCAGGAATATTCTTGGAATGAGGCAAATTTCCTCTTGGTACCTTGGGACGACGAGGAAGAGAAGAAGCATTCCCATTCAAGTCCCTCTTCCGTAATGCACTCTCAGCCATTGCAGCTGCAACAACAGAAGCATGGTCACCACCAGTCACCTGTGCGAGTGTTGGTGACTCCAGAAGAAACAATGCATCTGGTAGCTTCTCAACACTCTCTTCCTGCTGACATCTCCTATAAACCCCCACAACAGATATTGTAACATCAATACCCAAAAAGGCCAAAACTTTACACATACAATGCTCTAGACTTAACCTTGACACCAACAATTCATTCAATATCAGAATTGATTAAGATCCAAATCAACAAAAGGAACTCACTTTAGCAAACTAAGATTCTTGTACAAACGCATCTATACTAAAGAACAGTATATGAATCGAAAAGCTAAGCTATATGAATCAAAACTAGTCATAACTGTTTATTTCATCGAAAAAAAAAAAAATTCCCAAAATTTCAGAAACCCTAGAATCACTCACTGTCTAGATGGAGGAATTGGAGAGGGTTTTTGTTGCGGTTGTGGGAGTGGTTGCTTCTCCTCGGCGGCTAAGACATCTTCGTCGGATGAAGAATCGTCGTAATCTACGAGTGACATACTTTCTCAACCCTTGCGGTCTCTTCCTTCCTAAACGACGTCGTTACAGCCGTTTTGTTATACTTATATACACACAAACCGATGATGAAATAGACTAGTTGATCTCTAGTGTGACTTCTGAAGCCAAATAATAACAGTGACTCAACTTTATTGTTAACTGAGAGTCTCATCTATAGATACAGTACTGTATGATCAAACCGAGAAAGGGCTGCATATTAGACAATATGTTTATATTGTCCTTGTGAAATTAGCCAACTGAAGTTGAGATGAACAAAAGAAATGTAAACAAAAAAAAAACGAAAGAAGATTGATGGATACACATGAGACTGTGACCCTCAAGAGAACGTATGTGTATGATGTATATACAGGGTTCAAATAATATCCCACTCATCTCAAGCTGCTCTGCTTGTTCCAGCTGGGTAGTGATCTTTCTGAATTAATGCTCAGGTCGTTCAACAGAGTATTATTATTGCATGATTTCAAAGGCCCTATGTTAAATCCCCTTAACCCTGGTGACCGTTGCTGGTATGCACTTGGTCTAGTATTACCGCCATTGTTTGCAATCCTGACTTTGCTTGGTGCTTCACTCATCATTGAGGTGGTCAGGCATAGCTTGTTTTTATACGGCGAGTAACTCTCTGACTGTGTGTCGATACTTCTTGGTCTTATCCTTGGGGAGCTCAAAGATCTTGACTTTGCCTTTGCTGACTCTGTTGCAACCATATAAGTTGGTGTACTTACAGCCACCGTGGCAGGGCTTTGTTCCTCTTCACTTATTGAAACTTGTCTTTTATGATTATTCACCAATCTTCTTGGTGATGAGTTCCTTGGAGTTTTAAGCTGCTTCTCATTCAAAGTTTCCTCTTTAGGTTTTGTTTTCAGTGAGAAGTCGAGATCTTCGAGCTCCTTGCTTTTGGTTAGCTGAGTATCTACCCATTCGTCTAACCAGTACTTCCACTTCGTGTTACTCCGTTTCTGGTATGACTCCGCGGATTTCTGATGTTTACAAGGAATAAGTGGTCAGGTCAATATGAAACTTATAAAGCTAGATAATCCCAGACTAAACAAGCGCATAGATACCCGGTGGGTGACCGCATATTCCTTTATCCTTTCTCTTCTTAGTGAAGCTTCTTTCTTGCTCATGACCACAGCCTCTGCCTCTTCCTTTGTCAAAAGACTATCGTCCCATCTCTTTTGACTGTTTGTGTCCATCTGAAAATATAATATTCTCTTACATACCGCTAAACTACTGCAATGTATTCAAAAACGTTGCCTTCTTTAGATCAAAACACGTACCTTGAGAATTTTGTCATTGAATGTATTGCCCTCTTCATAATCTCTGTGACCACCTCCGGGAATCTGTGTTCTCTTACCACAGACCTGTGACTGAATGTTCACAACAGATTGCAAGCATTTTAGTGTAGTCATTGCTTGGCGTCTCACGGCACGACCTCTGATATATGCTTGGAGCTTCACTATTCCCTTCAAGGCACGTAGAGCTTTCCTTGCCTGCAATGAAGTTCAAAAACATCATCAGCGTCATCAGCAACCCAAAAACCAGAACATAAGAAAACACTCGTCTTCAATATACATTCACATCTGCTCTCAAGACTTAATAGGTCAATGAAACAGGACATATATGCATCAGGATGATGATAAACAGCACACACTCACACACAGATACTGATACGTTTGGAACCAATAAACTCCTTCATTCAATTCACCAAAAAAGTACACAAGTAACACAAATTGATCAATGAGAGAAGTCATCTAGCTCTCAACCACTACCTAACCCCGATACTAGACTCATCCAGAATTCCCAATTCCTGCGTAAACTTTCATTAAACATGTTAGCTCTCTAGCTAACCTACTCTACTATAGTCAACACAACTACAAGCTAATAACATAACTTCAGTATTAGACTAACACAAGGCTTTTAACATAACTTTTCACGAAACTAACTTTCAACTTTCATTAAACATGTTAGCTCTCTAGCTAACCTACTCTACTATAGTCAACACAACTACAAGCTAATAACATAACTTTTCACGAAAAGAAGTCAATTTTTTTCCCAAGAAAATCACATAAGAAAAGGGTACACAAGCTTACAAGATGACCCCGAAAAGCAGTCTGAATCCGAGTAGCAGCATGAACTTCTTCCTGTCTATCTAAAAATATTTGATACTGGACTACTAGATCAGCAGTTTCTGGGGATGTTGAACCTTTTGACTCTTCTATGGAATCTAACTGTCGACTACAAGATACTTGGCTGATCTCACCCACATCTGACACAATTTCCTTCTTCTGTTCCTCATACGATTCATTACTTGTCCTGTGCTCTGGAGGTGCAGTGATGGAAGGTAATCTCTTTTTAATCCTAAGCTTCCAAAACGTCCATTTTCTTCTCTTCTCTTTCTGCAGAAATACATAAGAAGAAGAAGAATCAAACAAGATGCAGAAACCATCACCAGCAGAAGAATGAGATTTTTTTTTTTCCCTTATGTCCTCACCTTTTCTGAGTTAGCTTCTGAAATAAAAATCCTTTTCAATACAGTGAACAAGCCTTTCTTCTTAGCCATTGTTGCACAACCATCACCTGCTATAATGCTCTGGTAATGCTCTGGTAACGCTCACTCAATCAGTCAACCAAATCTGAAACAAAAACCGAACCTTTTTATATAAACAATGACCAAAATCAAATCAAATCACTACGGATACATATTGCCTAAAACCCTGAAATGTGCAAGTAATACACATCTCTCAGTACCATTATCCTAGATTTGATGAATCATACTTCAGATCAATATTCTAGATTATTACAATAGAGTGATCCTAGGAAAACCAAAATCCGCAGATATGTCCTGAAATCTAAAAAGTAGATCACACAAAGACACCAAAAAGCAAAAGGTAAGTACCTAACAAAGCACAATGCAGGTACAACACATAATTGAAGCCTGTCTCCAAGATTTGAAACAAAACATATGAAAGAAAGAAAAAGAAAAAGAAAAAAGCTTACTTGATGGTGGTGTCAAAGATTTCTAAAAACGTTTGCTTGATTGAAACTGTGTGAAATCGACAGAAACAAGAAGATTCAGGGAGAGGAGGGGTTTCTTCTTCAATGAGCGAAGATGACTTGACTGTTCATAAAATTATGAATGTGAACAAGAGAGAAGAAGCCTTGTTCTCTTCTCCACTGGTGCCGACAGGTGAACGTGCCACTTCATTGCTCCCACTCGAAATTATACTTTTACCCCTCATCTTGCCCCTGCTCCTAATTTCTGGTGTGTGTGGATGGATCTTTTGCTAATTTGCTACCACAAACTTGTTCTTGATTTTTGTATATTACTTCCAAAGATTTTAAATTATTATTAAGCTACATTAATCATTACATGAAAAGTTAAATAAGATCTAGTAGTATCATATTTTTATGTGTAAAAAAGTTACTCCTTATTTCAAATGTAGTAAACAAATGCTCTCTCCATGTGGAAGTTATTCATAAACATATCCTCAGACAGATCCCAAAGTCACAACTCATAAATGCATTATATACAATGTCAAAGATGAAATAAGTTTGACCATCCAGAAATAGCTACATCAGTTTTTAAAAAGCACTTTAACAATAAAACTACAACAAAATAAACTAGTTAAGTAATGTATTAACAAAATCAAGACCATCATGCATGTTTTGTTTTCCCTAATTAAAAGACTAATCGTGCTTTGTGTACCTTTCAATACTGCTACAAAAGTCACATTTCACTTTATGTTGAAGACTTAATTTGCAAAGATGATTAGGTACTTACTACTATATATGATAGTGAAACCTTTTTAAAAAATTGGTCAAACGACAATGACAACGCATTGTACATCTTTCAGATGGAAAAAAACATATTCTCCAAGTGGTATCGCTCTCAACAGGACAAAACTTTCAAAATCCAATTGCATCCATATATATATATATATATATTTTGTACATTGTAATTAAATAAAAAAAATACATTTTCAGATCTTTTTTTAAATAGGCAAAGATCGAAAAACATTGTTGTACTACACATAAGGAAAATTTGAATACACATCTATATCTGATATATTAGCAATAATACAAACTACTAATCTACAAGATCTGATTTATAAAAAGAAAAAAAAATGAACATGAGTTGTCTAATTATCTCATTTGTAACATGTTTAACCATAGTTAAAAAAAAAAAAAAAAAAAAAAAAAAAAAAAAAAAAAAAAAAAAAAAAAAANAAAAACATGTTAACGACATAAAAGAACAAAAGACTGAGCAAAACGAATCACACCTAAGCTGGTTATAATAAGCCCAATAAAAATTAATGTGAGCCCAGTGAGGCCCAATTTCACTTTGTAGTTATTTTCTTCCTCTTGACCAGTTTGCATCTCTTTGCTCGCTCTCTCGTCAAAGCAGCTGATCGACTTGACTATTCTCATTTTCTAGGGTTCCAATCAAAATCTATCTGCAACAACAACAAAAAATGGCTTTGGCTAATCGTTTCAGATCAGGGATCTCCTTCTTCAAGAACATCTCCATTTCTGATTCTGTCTCCTCCGCTAGATCCAATCCCCATGGAGGCTCGCTTTTCCCTGCGGTAATCGTTTTCTTCAAAATCGAATCTTTTAACTCCCATTTTTTTTTTTTTTTTTTTTTTTTTT